>NC_071288.1:1840000-1955000 GCF_943734705.1 Anopheles coustani
CCATAAGAACGCGTGAATCTGATACGATACGATTCCCGGGTCCGGTACGATCTTGTTGCTGATGATGTTTTCCACCCACATCTGCGTTTGTGGCGGGCGAAACGAGCAGGAAAAGCCTGCCAACCTTTCAGGCGAGCCCACTGTTCCTCCCTCCTCCTCCTCCAACAACAACAGCTCACCGATGCGTATAAGAAGTGGCATGGAAATAATGTTATTTATTTACCACATCATTCCCGCCCGCAACCAGGGCAGGGAAGGGGCCACGAGGGCTGTCGTTGAACAAACAACGCTCGAACAACGGCACGTCGTTCCGGGACGCCATCTCGTCATCAAATTTCGTTCGATATGCATTTCACGTCGACGACGTCGCCGGAAAGAATGCCTCACGCTCGGTGACACTCTTTGCTTTCTTTTAAATCGACACTTTCACGCTGACAAAAGTGCCACAGGAATTTGTTGTCTCGGACCGACGGTACCGTCTTGCGTTTCTTCGGTCCATTATTAGGCAAAAGCCGGTGCCGGTGCCGGAGCGCTCTCCCAAACCGCCTGGCTTCGCAAAGGTTGGAATATTTGTGAGTTTTGTGGCTTGTGTTGGGAGGAAATTGGAGAAAAAAAAGAGCGGACACACGACCTGCAGTTTATTTTTCTAAGCTGTCCTTTTTCGACGATTCGTTGACATAGGATAGGATGCATGTCGGGGAAAGGAAACCCGTACCAGAGTTTCCTGCTTCCATGCTACATTTCGAGGAAGCGTTGTTTGCGAATAGGTGCGTGCTTTACTGTGGTCTTGACAATGACGCCCCTTCCGGTTTGATGGAAGATGTTCGCTCCCTAAATTGGGACCAAGAAGCTTGATTGCTGTTGTGACAGCCAAAGAGACGATTTAATCTGGTTTCCTTGGGTACAATGGGTGCAACAGGAGCATGCAGTTTGTTGCACCCTTCGAAGTGAATGAGAATCAACCCGAGAAGTTTCCTTCCCCTTTTTTTTGCGACCCTTTGGCATCATCTGTGTGACCTTTCAATTGGCAAATAAATTAACATGGTGATTTTTTTTGTTTGTCTTCCAGGTAAACGAACCGCGCAACACACAGGACCTGAAGAGGCGTCGGAACCACCTGATGCTCATCGTTGGCGGCCTGTCGTCGTCGTCGTCGACGTCCGGGAAGGCACCATTTTCCGACACTGATCCGAAAGCCAAGTCGTCACCATCGTCCAACTGTAAGCTGCTCGGAGGACGGTTCGCCTTCGTCGACAGCAAGCGCAAGATCAACTGTAAAACGCGAATCTACAAATGTATCAAGCGTATCCTCAAACGGAACAGCCAGGGCAGTGGAACGTCTCCGGATCTCAAAGGAACAGGCACCGGAACCCGTCCGTGTCGGCAGCCCGCCTTTTGCACACCGAATGCGGCGGACTATCGGGAGATTAAAACGATGCTGGAGAAACAGAATCGCGAACTGGAGTACGATGTCAATTTGGCAAAGTGCGTCGAAAAGCCGGCATTTGTAAGTTTTTAGAATGGATTCAGAATGTCAAAATCTTGTTACTTACTCTACTCTTTTTGTTCTGCAGATTAAAAAAATAGCACTGAACCTTCTGCAGTCAACCATAGCCGAGGATAAGGAGGAGGGTACACTCGTCCTGCAACGGGAACAGGTGGCCGCACTGACCGGCTCCATCCAGGGCGACCTCGACCGGAGTCGGGAGTATCAGCGACTGCTTGGCGAGAGCTGGTACCACGAAAACCTGCCCCGGAACCTTTCGCTCGATCTGCTCACGGACAAACTGCCCGGCAGTTTCCTGGTGCGCAAGAGTACCACACAGCCGGACTGCTACGCCCTGTCCCTGCGCGTTCCTCCGGGATCGGCGGGCCCTCGCATCGCGCACTACCTGATCGTGCGTACAGCCAGCGATGGGTACAAGATCAAGGGCTTCCAGAAGGAGTTCAGCTCGCTCCGGGCGCTGATCGTGCACCATTCGGTGATGCCGGAAGCGCTGCCAGTGCCGCTCGCCGTGCCGCGACCGGTGAACCTGGTGATGAAGACAAAGTTCGACGACGACTACGAGACCGTGTTCGACCTGGCGAGTGCGGCTCGGGGCCAACATCATCTGGCCTAGGCGGAAGTGACCCGGCCCAGGATTGGCCTGGGAAGCAGCGATTACCAAACATGTTTTATTACGTTTTAGTTACATTTCCAATGCGATTCGTTATCCCTTCTATTTTTTTGTCCAAATGTCTATAATTATGAGATGAGAAATAAATTATTCTACAAAGGTTACGACTCTAAAAAGCCTCATTTTCGAGGAGTGTATCTTTTTCTTTCTCCGTTTTTTGTTGGCTAGGGTCCCGCGAGATTAACGCATGCACGCACATTTCTGTGGACGGATGGATAATTGCAGGTTATGTGGCCGAATATATTTTGAGAAAGCTTATCCGAACGGGAGGGACAATGCTCATTAGCTCTAGCAAAGGCAAGCACGCCGATACCATCGAATCCCTTCCTGCCCACGTGTTTTAGAATAGGCATTGCTTAAGCATTTCCCTTGAATGATCGGTCGGTGCGCAAGGCGGAACAGCTCTATGAAGTTCTTCCACGCTGACCACATGCAACCCTGGTGCGCGCTGAAGGGCAATAAAAATCGACACCGGACCGCTATGAAAAATGTGTTCCAGCCCTAAGAAAGATCGAGGCGTCAAAGTTCCCCATGGGACGTCTGCTAGCATCCATCCTGCTATGGCCAGTTTCCGGTGCATGTGGGTGCAGGTACAGATGTGTAGCAGGATCGGCCGAGTGTCCATCTCTAATTGGCTGCTGTGTGCGTCCAGCGAGGGTCGATGATGAAATTTGTCGATAGTTTATTATTATATGGGTCTGCGTTTGACGATGTAAGAACGGTGCGTTCGAACAGCTTTATAGTTATTTTATAACGATGGCGATTGGAGTTCGTGACAGAAACATATCTATGCTTGCTGTATTGTAACATGAACATAGGGAAGTTTCTTATATTCTATTCCCTTGTACAGTAGAACGTATCAAAAAAAAGATTCGACGTTTTAAACCGAAAGGCCAAAGTTATCAACTCAACTTCCAAGGCTTACATAACAATTTGCCGCCGGAAAATTCCTAAAACTGTAATAATTAGTAACCACTTGTATAGCGCCTTAGCACTTGAACTGGAAAAGAACGGTGACTATTGAAAACCACCGAAAAATCATGGATTTCACACATGGATGGGCTCTTTTGACCCGCTTTCATAGAACACGGCCCTCGTGCAGGAGGCCGCGTCGTCGGAGGGTTTCAAGTTTCAGACACTGAGTTCGGGACGAGAAAAGAAAATTTTATGAACAAACACAAAAAACTTTATGAACACATATGTACCACAAGATACAGAAAATGAAACACGGAGGAAGACCCTCTAGAAGAAAAAAAGAAACATCTGCATATTGTCGTAAATTAAATCTATCCAGCATAACTGGCGGCCCGCCAGAAGGCTAGTTTTTTTCATCGTGGGAACTAGTAAGTCACATTTCCTCAATGCTCTATCTTTTGGCTCTAACGTGACCTTCAATGCTGGAGAGGCTCGACTTATCGTACACGCTTAACTAAAAACAGATGTTGTGTAATTAGATTTTTCCAATATTTCCATGATCGTCGAAGAAACTATTCTCCATGTGAAACTGTTTTTCTTCTTCGAAAACATACGGGTGAAAAGGTTTCATTCAAAATGAACGTGTGAATAGTTTAGGAAAAGGCAAAGAGGAATTTTACTAGGCAGTTAACTCTGTGTAGCTTTTAGTGTGAAAATCCTGGTAGAAAGGTTCGGGATTTGGGCAATCGAATGCTGTCAGGATATGATGAAGACATCATTATTGTTCTACTGATTCATGCGGTTTTTTTTCTCTTTGGATCGGATAAAGAAAACCCGACAGGTCGAACGTCATGTGAACAAATCTTGGATCAAGATAACCACGATGGACGAAGTTTTCCCCAGAACGACGTCAAGTTTTCTTATGCCGCACCCCAGGGCCCAAATGTGTCCGTTGGGGATTAAGGAAATGAAGTCAGCTACCGTGTGTTTCACGACGGCCAGAAGGAAAAGACATGTGACTACCGGAGAACGGAAAAATAATTGACTGTCACTTCATTAAATCGGCTGCTTGTCAATTTCTATTTGTCCGTCATCGCACCATCCGGATCGTTTGCGTTCTCCGGATGGTAAGTTTAGTTTGGTTTATTGGGTCGAAGATGATATGTGCCATAAGTGAGGAAAATGCAGCTAAAGATACTCGTACCGATGTTGATTCGTAACCAAAGGTTATTAGTTTCATAAAGTTTCTACCTTTTAATGGAGTGTTTTTTTTTTCTTACATGGACCAAAGTTCTTCATCCATCAATGATCGTAGAGTGGCTTATGATATTCTTTTTCTCGCACGGCATGAGGTCCGTGCAGCAGATGATTGGGACCAATGGGAAGAAAGTACAGCATCGCGATGAACCGGGCATCCTATACAACGTGTCTATGCTTTGTGCTCCTTAATGGACTTTTAAAGCATCTTTCATTCGAATTGTATGCATCCAACAAATAACTGGAGTTGAAGGATGTTTAACCGAACCTCGTCGTCTATTGTTACCCGCATATATTTTTTCCCCATTTTAAGCGTACTGAGAAAAGGACGAAAAATGATCGTTGGCAAACTCATGAATAGAGTGTGCCTTTTGAAACCTCGAACACATCGGATCCTCCACAGGAAAGGACCGTATCGAATGAGGAAATACATAAACGAGGACCCGGGAAGGAGGACCGGAGGGTCTCATTTTTCTTGTCTATTCCTAAGAACCCATAGAAACCTACCGGGATGGTGAATATGGTTGTTGAAAACGGACAAATACGAAGAAATCTTGGGAAAGTATGCTTCCAACAATATATGCATGTTTTTTGGAAGTTGAAATTTGGCCAGAGTTTTGTAAAATTGTCTCTACCTCAGTAATCAGTCCTAGCGTGAATATTAAATGCTAAAGACATAGTTTTTAATCAATCCTTCATACAGACAAACATATTTTAACTAACTGCTTCCTAAGACATGATAAGACATCTACTTTAAAAACATTGACCCCTGGGGCGCGGCTTGAGCGGACTACCAACCAGGAGATTCAAGTAGTCCTGATGAAATAGAAAATCGCAAACAAAGATCTCCGACCGTGACAAACAACCCAGCACCCACTTCAACGAAGGACGCGCCGTACCGTACAGGGAATTGATCATCATTGTTTTGGCAATGGTGCTTCGAGCGACAAAGGACCCGAAGGTATCCCGGTGTCCATAAATATCCTTTTTGCTTGCTGCTAACTGATTTCCAACGAAGAATCGCAGTTCAGGTAAGCGTTTGAAGGAACCTTCGTCAAAGGTGCAAGGACACACAGAAGGATAGCAAAAGGGAGCAACGATCGTTTTGTGTGATCCTGATGCATCAGGGGAAAAGGGAAAAGATTTTTCTTTTGACCACACCAACATCGACATCGAGTCACGAGAAGCTAAAAATCATTTTAAATAAAGAGAGTACCTGGATTCAATTCATTGCTTGATAGCCTTTTCATTTCTATCGCTTGGTATCTAATATGTTTTTTATACTTATCAAATAGTACCGGACCCGAAGAGAGAGAAGGAATGCGTGTTGCCCGAAAATGATTTATTTTTGCAGCGTAACATGATTTTCTGGTCGAATGCTAGGTGTCTGAATTTTCTGAAGGAATAAGTCGGTTCCGTGTTTGAGACCAAGGCTCACCCTTCGTAAGCATCATCCTAGAAAAAAGACTTTGTTCAGATGTACATAGTAAATTTGAATAAACATTCCATGAAGGCCGATGAACATTTCATGAAACATTCGTTTGCCTCTTTATTTTAAATGCATGATGCTTGATGAAAATTATTCATAACTTTGAAATTATCCATCTGGTTACATATTGTTTACTAACTATAACTAACTAGATAGAAACATTTGTGCACTAGGCCAAAATTACGTTAACTTAACGAGCATTTGTTCAGTCTGTTTAAAATAAAGCGCCGGAATGTATGCAATTATACGAATCATGTAAAAGCTTGAGTTCTAACCGAATCTAATCTGATTCGGAGCTGTCAAATGGTACCATTCCGATAGAATTCTGCCATCTCTATAATATTGACAGCCGGTTTCACACGTGCGCTTTTAACCAAAACAATTGCAAAGATCTCAGATCTATAAAGTGTCGTTTGCAAATAATTAAAGAAAATGTTGAAATCACATCGTCTTTTTGTCGGAAACATCCCGAAAGGGACTACCGAAGAAGAGCTAAATGCAGAATTCTGTGCTTACGGTGTTGTTGAATCGATAGAAATTAAACAGAAGTCCAATCCGGCCAGCGATGTGGTTGATATCTTCGGTTTCGTTACATTGCAGGCAGACGATTATACTGTACATTGTTGTAAGTATTCGGTGACGAAACTATGCTTAGTTCAGTGAAGAGTAACTTGCAATTCAATCAACAGGTATCAAAGAGTTTAGCGAGCAGAAATATAAAGGTGTGTATTTGAACGTCTCCAAAGCAAAGGAATCATTTTTAGACCGTTTGAAACGGGAAAGAGAAGAAGCAGAGGCACTAAAAGAATCTGCTGCTTCGTTGGAGCCGTACAAAAAATTAGCTGTTGAGGAAAATGTTGCCAAGTCTCCCGAAAAGTTGCCGACGTTGCCTACGATATCGAAATCGAATGAAAGCAGTTCTTCGGAAAGTTCAGAATCAGAAAGTGAAGATGAAGAAGAACCTAGTCGAGGCAATCAAACGATTACCAATCGACAGCCGATTGCAAAACCGGAAGGTGAGCTTGTGAGAAAGTGGAACCAAGAAACTTACATCGAGCATGGCAAACTGAAAATTATTCCCATCACGGGTCAGGTAGCAGACGTGATTGATCGATCAAAATCTCGTCAGAAACAATCGGAGGGTAAAAAGCTTGGAGAGCAAGCTCGTATAGCCGATGAGAAGCGTAAGCAAGGTTTGACCAAACTGAAAACTGCCTACGAGCAGCAGAAAAACGCCATCAAAAGTGCACTCTCGGGCGATTCGGTGAACAACAAGCGTAAGATCGCTTTTAGCGATGACGAAGACGACGAGGAAGGCTCGTCAACGAAACCGAAACTATCTCTTTTCAATGGCCAAGATGATGATGATGGCTTTGAAGGCAACTTTTCGGTTCGCAATCAACTGGAAGGACAGGAGGGACAAAAGCTTCACGAAATGCAAACAACGTACCATGCAGACAACAGATTTCGCTTGGATTCGCGGTTTCTCGATCACGACGACAAGACTAAAGGTGAACGGAAACCTCAGGAGAACATAAATGATAAGGATAGGCGAAAGCAACTGGAAATCCTATCAAATGTGACGGGAAAAACTCTGGGTGAAAAACGTAACGACAGGTATGATATCACAACATTGATAAATTTGTTCGAACGTGTGCTCATGAAGTGTATGTTTTCAGTAAAAAAGCTCCACAAATGCAACGCTTCGACCCGTCTCAAAAAGAAAAAACTGATCAAGATAAAGCGCCAGAAAAGCCAGTAAACATGGATGAGCTGAAAAAGGCTGAACGGCCAGAAGAGGAGTATAAAGTATCGGAACAGAAGTTTTACGTCGTTTCCGATGAACTGTTGAACTCAATTAAAGGCTCCGCGGCGAGAACGGATAACAATGAAGGGTTTAGTCTGCTCTCGATGTTTGGTAGACCTGCTGAAGATAATCCGAGCGCGGAAGTCACCAACGAGGATGTCTATGAAGCTGATGAAGAGATGCCTCTTCAAAGCGATGCCAAGTTTAAATATGAGTCGTCGGACAGTGAAGAGGAAAACCAAGCTGTCGAAGATCATAAGAACAGGATGGAACAATTTGAAGATGGCAAAAGTAACAAGCAAACGAAAGAGAATGATAAAGAGAAGGATGAATCGTGGAGGGAAAATGTGGCACAACGAAAGGCTGGGTATTATTACTCCAGGCAGGGAATTTGGAAGGAAAACTTCTTCTTTCTTCCCGATGACGTTCGTTTTGATGGTAATGATCGGAATATAAAGTTGGGGAGATATAACAGCAGCAGCATTGAACATTTTTGCTTTTTTTTTATAGAAGGACGAAAATTCTTCGGCATTCATTCCGTTCCTGCTGGAGAATCTGCTACAGGTGAAACAAGAGAACCCAATGCAGAGGAAACGAAGGGCAATGTTAAGGATATTCGTAAAATATTCAAGAAGCGTCGACAACGTGAGGAGAAAATCGTTCGAACTAATTCGAAACGAGTTTTCAAAATGATGAAGAAAAGGACTCTACGAAAATGAAGTATTGCTTGGAAAATAAACAGGTAAATAAGATATAATAGCGTATTGTACTGGGGCATGCCACGTTTGGCATTATTTCAGAGCAATTACTCCTATCTACCCAAGAATTGATTTTGTTATCATTGAGCTCCACCTGAAGTGCGATTATTGATAGCGAAGATTTAGGTTTTACAGAGCTGAAGAGGGGTATTCAAATTTTGTCTTATCTTGTCTGTACCTTGCATCAATCAATGGTTTTGCTCATATTAAACAGTGTACCGTAGAAGGAGCAATACTAGTCGCTTTACAATTGTTCAGCAAGATGGAACGAGGTCGAGTGTTCCTATTTGTAGTGATTGTCACAATAGCAATTCCTCTAACCGCCGTATCAGCTGCCGATGAGAAGTGTGATCTTCCAAGAAGCCTTCGAAGGGAAATACAACAATACCAACCGGTGGTGGATCAAATATTCGAACGAATTGTATCGGGCGAGTTTGCTGGTAAAACATGGGAAAGTTTGCTGGATTTCACTGATCGGTTTGGACCGAGGTTGTCCGGTTCGAAGCAACTGGAGGATGCAATCGATTTCGCCGTCAAAGAAATGATCAACGATGGACTCGAGAATGTCCACACTGAAGACGCACTTGTACCGCATTGGGAAAGAGGTCGGGAGTGGGCACAATTGGTTGAACCGTTCCGTAAGAATCTGCCCATGCTCGGGTTAGGTAGAGCTGTCGGCACACCGCCTGAAGGCATTATGGCTGAAATAATCGCTGTGGAATCGTTTGACGAATTCGAAAGCTTTAGTGCTGAAGAAGTGCAGGGTAAAATAGTAGTTTTTGCACCAGCATGGGTTGGCTACGGCCCAACTGGTCGTTACCGTTACGAATCGGCTTCAGTCGCTGCAAAAAAAGGAGCTATTGGAGTACTTGTTCGTTCCATGACGCCGTTCTCGATCGGGACTCCACACACCGGCACCCTTCGATATGATCCCAATGTGCGCCGTATTCCGGCAGCTGCAATCACAGTTGAAGATGCAATGTTACTCCTTCGAAAGTTCCGTCGTGGGGATCGTATGGTTGTGCATCTAAAAATGGATGCGGTCAACCTTGAACCTACAATTTCGCGCAACACAATCGGTGAGCTGCAAGGCTCAACATTCCAAAACACGTCCGTGGTAGTGGTTTCGGGACATATGGACAGTTGGGACGTCGGCACCGGAGCATCGGATGATGCTGGTGGCGTGTTCGTATCATGGAAAGCTGTAGCTTTCCTCAAAGCCATGGGGTTGCGCCCGAAACGTACAATCCGAGCCATTGCTTGGACAGCCGAAGAGCAGGGTCTGGAGGGAGTGAGTGTTTACGAGAGGCAGCACGCGGCAGATGAGAGAGAAGAATTTAACGTATTTTTTGAATCCGACTCGGGAACGTACGAGCCTACTGGGCTCGATTTTTCAGGCAACCCGGAGGCTCGTTGCATTTTTGCAGAAATTGCCAAGTAAGTTCCTTGACGAAAATGGAGAACAGTTTCTTAGAATATGGTAATATATTATCTACCATTTCTAATGCAGACTCATGCGTGGATTCTCGGAGTTTACCTACACAAATGGTACCGTTGGATCCGACATCGGAAATTGGGTTGGTCGAGGATTTCCAGGAGTTTCGCTGCGTAATAAGAATGAAAATTACTTTTGGTACGTGGACGGCTACATATGCATCATATTTTCGTAAATTGTCAACAGAGCAGTAATTCTGATTGTATAACTTTTTAGGTATCATCATACAGAAGGCGATACGATCGAGCTGGAAGATCCGGAAGCTTTAGATAAAAGTACAGCCCTGTGGGCAGCGACGGCTTACGTTATTGCCGATTTGAGCATCGATATACCAAAAGAACCTGTTGGGTACAGTCCTAATGCTTTGTAGTGCAATGTTGAATGCAAAATCAATAGAGTTTGTTATACTGTTCAATAAACATGGTTGAATGTATATTGGTTCAGTTCAGAGCTGCAACTTCTATCTTATCTAAAACAGATTTGGTTATCATTGAGCTAGCGAAGGTTTTGATTTTACGGAGGCACACTCGGTTAAAAAAGGGTATTCAAATGTTGTCTTATCTTACCTAGTGTACGTCACATTACTCAATGGTATCTAATTGGCCAATTAAATTGATATGTTAATCTAATTAACCTGATAACGCTTGTGTCCTCATAAAGCAATGTTCCATCGAGGCGAGCAATGAGCGGAGAAATATTACGAGCGATGTTCAGGATTTTCGTCCATACAAAAAATGATGAAGAAGAGTTCGTCACAAAAGTTTAGCAAGTGTTAAGCATGTGTTGGGTAATAAAGGGTAACATTAGTTCACTATTTCATGTCACGGTAGTCACTTTATTGGTAGAATTTCAAAGCAATAACTCCTATCTGCCAATTCATTGATTTTGTTATCTTTAAGCTGTACCTGAAGTGTGGTTATTGATAGTCAAGATTTGAGTTGTACACTCGGCTCAAGAAGGGTATTCAAATTTTGTCTTATCTTGGCTGTGCCATATACTACTCACCGATTATGTTCGCATAAAACAGCAGACCATCGGTGTGAACAATACTAGTCTCTTCGAAATTATTCAGTAAGATGGAACGAGGTCGAGTGTTTCTATTTGTAGTGATTGTCGCAATAGCAGTTTCTCTAAGCCCCGTATCAGCTGTCGATGAGAAGTGTGACCTTCCAAGGAACCTTCGAAGGGAAATAAAACAATACCAACCGGTGGTGGATCAAATATTCGAACGAATTGTATCGGGCGAGTTTGCTGGTAAAACATGGGAAAGTTTGCTGGATTTCACGGATCGGTTTGGACCGAGGTTGACCGGTTCGAAGCAACTGGAGGATGCCATCGATTTCGCCGTCAAAGAAATGATCAACGATGGACTCGAGAATGTCCACACTGAAGACGCACTTGTACCGCATTGGGAAAGAGGTCGGGAGTGGGCACAATTGGTTGAACCGTTCCGTAAGAATCTGCCCATGCTTGGTTTGGGCGGAGCTGTCGGCACACCGCCTGAAGGCATTATGGCCGAAGTAATCGCTGTGGAATCGTTTGAAGAATTCGAAAGCTTTAGTGCGGAACAAGTGCAGGGTAAAATAGTAGTTTTTGCACCAGCATGGGTTGGCTACGGCCCAACTGGCATTTATAGAGGTGAATCGGCTTCAGTCGCTGCGAAAAAGGGAGCTATTGGAGTACTTGTTCGTTCCATGACGCCGTTCTCGATCGGGACTCCACACACCGGCACCCTTCGATATGATCCCAATGTGCGCCGTATTCCGGCAGCTGCAATCACAGTTGAAGATGCAATGTTACTCCTTCGAAAGTTCCGTCGCGGAGATCGTATGGTTGTGCATCTAAAAATGGACGCGGTCAACCTTGAACCTACAATTTCGCGCAACACAATTGGTGAGCTGCAAGGCTCGACTGTCCAAAACACGTCCGTGGTAGTGGTTTCGGGACACATGGACAGTTGGGATGTCGGCACCGGAGCATCGGATGATGCTGGTGGCGTGTTCATATCATGGAAAGCTGTAGCTTTCCTCAAAGCCATGGGGTTGCGCCCGAAACGGACAATCCGAGCCATTGCTTGGACAGCCGAAGAGCAGGGTCTGGAGGGAGTGAGTGTTTACGAGAGGCAGCACGCAGCAGATGAGAGAGAAGAATTTAACGTATTTTTTGAATCCGACTCGGGAACGTACGAGCCTACTGGGCTCGATTTTTCCGGCAACCCGGAGGCTCGTTGCATTTTTGCAGAAATTGCCAAGTAAGCTCTTCGAGGAAAACGGAGAAGAGTTCCTTAAAATATGGTAATATATTGTCCATCATTTTTAATGTAGACTCATGCGTGGGTTCTCGGAGTTTACCTACACAAATGGTACCGTTGGATCCGACATCGGAAATTGGGTTAGTCGTGGATTTCCGGGAGTTTCGTTGCGTAATAAGAATGACAATTACTTTTGGTACGTGAACGGCTACATATGCATCATATTATTGTAAATTTCCAACAGTGGAGTAATTCTGATTGTATAACTTTTTAGGTACCATCATTCCGAAGGCGATACGATCGAGCTGGAAGATCCGGAAGCTTTAGATAAAAGTACAGCCCTGTGGGCAGCGACGGCCTACGTTATTGCCGATTTGAGCATCGATATACCAAAAGCTCCTGTTGTGTACAGTCCCAGGGCATTGTAGTGCAATGATGTAAGCAGCATATTAGACAATGTTACTATGATCAATAATAAAGAACCAATAATGTGGTTCATGGAACGGAAATCCGTAAAGAGTTAGAAAGAAAGTAATTCAAGAAAAAGGCTGAGAGAAACGTAAACAAACATCTTTCCCGATGTCTCCCGAGTGCACACATGATGATCTCGTTCGCAGATTAATTTTTGTTAGCGGAGGCTGCTGTCAACGAGCATCAGTTGATGTTTCCCGTGCCGGCTCTGAATGAAGCGATAAGCGGCGTAATTGTAGAAGATCGTTTAGTTTGTGTAAGATCGCGAGTGAAGCCGTTCGTTTTGTGTAATTTCAATCGTGCTGCCAGCACAATGGTTTGTGGAATACTTTCCTTAGGGATTGCCGCAGCGCTTATCAGCTTGAGCGCTGCTGGAGTGGCCGATAATAGGGTGGACAGTTACAGCAATCCACACGATGGAAGCTGTACACTGCCGGATGCTCTGCTGCGGGAGATCCGGGGTTATCAACCCATCGTCAACAAGATCGTCGATAAAATCGTCAACGGGGAATTTTCTGGACGCACCTGGGACGCCCTGGCGGAGTTGGTCGATACCTTTGGAGCGCGAGTCGCTGGTAGTGAGCAGCTGGAAAACGCAATCGATTACGTCGTGCAGAAAATGCAAGCTGATGGGTTGGAAAATGTCCACACGGAAAATGCGACCGTACCTCACTGGGTACGGGGATACGAAAGCGCAGAGCTTGTTAAGCCCTTCCGCAAAGTGTTGCCCCTGTTGGGCCTAGGCAGCACCATCGGCACTCCTCGGGGAGGGATCATCGCCGAGGTGCTGGCGGTAGAATCGTTCAAAGAGTTTGAAGCCATCCCACCGGAGCAGGTGCGTGGAAAGATTGTGGTGTTTTCTCCGGCCTGGGAAGGCTACGGACGGACTGTTGTTTATCGTAGTCAGGCTGCTTCGGTCGCTTCACGGAAAGGTGCCGTGGCCGCTTTGGTACGCTCAATAACCCCATTTTCGATCGGATCGCCTCATACGGGCCAGCAGCACTATCAGGATGATGTAAAAAAGATTCCCGTTGCGTGCATCACCGTGGAGGATGCCCAGATGTTGCTCCGCAAGTACCGCCGTGGAGAGAGCATGGAGATTCATCTTGAGATGGAAGATCGTCCGATGGAACCGGTTGTTTCCAGGAACACGATCGGGGAGCTGGTTGGCACGACGGTCTCGAACACTTCCGTCGTCATAGTTTCGGGACACTTGGACAGCTGGGACGTTGGTGTTGGTGCAATGGACGATGGAGGCGGTGCCTTAATCTCGTGGAAGGCCCTCACGTACCTGAAGGCAATGGGATTGCGTCCTCGACGCACGATTCGAGCTATTCTCTGGACGGGCGAAGAGGAAGGGCTCTACGGAGGGGCTGCCTACAAGGAAGCACACAAAGCGCAGGAGGTTAAAGAGTTCAATTTCTTCTTTGAATCGGACATCGGAACGTTTGAGCCAAAGGGGCTTGATTTTGTTGGCAATGCGGATGCCGAATGCATCTTTCGGGAGATCGTCAAGTAATGATGAATGCCAATATTCCTAATGATTTTGTACTGATAATAAATAAATGTAATTTTTTTTCAGACTTATGGCTCCGCTGAACGCAACCGAGTTTGCTACACCAACCGATGGCGGTCCGGACATAAGCCATTGGACCAGCCGTGGTTTCCCGGGAGCCTCATTGTTAAACAAAAATGAGAAATATTTTTGGTGAGAACGACTTTATACAGGCATATGTTCAAATATCGATTAATCATGTTCATTTTCTAGGTTCCATCATTCTGCTGGTGATACCATGGCTGTGGAAGATCCAAAGAATTTGGACAAATGTGCTGCCCTGTGGGCGGCTGCCGCGTACGTCGTTGCCGATTTGAGCGTTTCCATGCCCAAGGATGTACACCCATGAGTTTATCATTGACTATGTGTGTGTGTGTGTGTGTGTGTGTGCGGTAAATAAAGAAACCATATCAATTTATTTATTTATTGCATTTTATATTTTCCTTTCATATTTACTCTTTACCTTAGTTATATACTCTAATGGTTTTTGTTGTTGTTGCAGCGATTCCTTCCTATGCCTTTCTGTTTGTTCACCATTGAATGAGTCAATTCTCCAGCGGGATGATCTTTAGGTGCATGGTGTTTGTAGGATAGGGGAATGAATGGTAATCCTTTTTCTTCTGCTGTTTTGCCTGAATCATTTAAATTTTCTTTAGGGTTTATGTTTGCATGCTTTAGTTTTATCAGATTCTATCAGTATTGCAAACTTGACAAACTAGTAAAACAACACCTGAAATCATTTACAATCACCCACCTTCGTTTCTTGACACTATTAACATGTGTTTCTTCTCTATGAATCGTATCATTATCATCATCATCTTCATCATCATGATAACTTAACAAACATATATTAAGTGTTTCTCTTTTCTTTAGACTACCGTTTTCGATTCGCGCACATTCGTTCGGAGCTTAGTTTGTCTTCTTACATTTTAGTTATTCATTTAGTATGTAGATGAAGTTGGATGTAACTGAATCGTACAATTTCAGCGTAACTCTAGATTTTATTTTCCACTGGGGTTGTTTGTTGTTGTTCTATACACGTAAAGAAGTACACTGTAGAACTGGCGCTTGGGTGGTCAGCGCATCAAGAAAAAATTGGAATAGACGTACTAGCTATGTATGTATATTTGTTAAGTATATATATATTTATGTATATATTTATGCAATAATTGGAGATTGATTTGTTTGTTGACGCCATGTTGCGAAATTACACCCATCGCTGTTTGACTAGGCTAGTGTTTCCTGTTCTATGCTCTCTACTTGCTTGTCTTGTTATCTTCTATTTCTTTCGCTAAGTTCGTTCCATAGTAAACCATTATCTCGTATTCCATGCAGTGATATTAGTTTTGTACGTTTAATCTGTTTGGTTTAGTTTGTTGAGTTTTTTTGGTAGAGTTTGTTGCGCATCGATTGCTGAATATTACTTTTCAGTTGTTTTACTAATTGTGGCGATGAATAGTAGTGTCGCGGTCGTGTTTGTCGGTTTGTGTGAGTTTGAGTGTACAGCGTAATATTATTCTGCTTTTATATATCTATTTAATATATGTGTAAAGGTAAATATCACACTTAGAAAAGTCAAAACTTTTTTGCATCATTCGGCATCTTCGATCAATTCGACTTGTTTGACGATAACGTTTGAATTCCGAATGATAATATCAGGCTGTTTTCCAAGCCATGCATACTCATACATCTGCTAAATATACATATCTTTCTGCATCGCTTAGTGTACTAGTTAAAAGTGCTGTTCTGTTTGCGGTAGATAAAACCTATATTGGTTGGTGGAAATTCTGCCTGATTAGATTGTTTGTTGTTGTTGTTGGTGGTGGTAATGGTAGCGGTGGAAATGCATCGTGACAAGGTGGGTGAGAAAAGAGTGGAGTGTGATCAGAGCGTGATCTTCCCCTTGTTTAGAGTGTCCTGTGCCTATCAGTTTTTGAAAGAACAATTCGCTGAGATTTTGAAAACCACATAGATCATTTCAATAGTGTAACAATCGAAGAGATTACATTGCCTTCCCATTTACCCATTCGGTCTAGCGTATGGTGGTGGGTGGGCTATCGAGTCACATGCTTGCATGGTACTTTCTCTCTGTTGTTTTGAACAGTTATTACGATACTTATTTCGTCTTTTTTTCTGGCTCTCCTCAAGTGAGTGCAATGGAACTCGGTTTCAACGGAAACGTTACGATTTAACAATCCTCAAAGTTTAATAAATAGTATCGACTCCCATCCTTTGGATCATTTTGCCTGTTAGTATTCACCATTCATTGCTATGTTATTTCTTTTATTTTACCTTTGCTCAATTAACAATTTCAACAGTAAAATATCACTTAATTTGATGAAAGATGCTGATTTCTCACTTGTTGATGCGTACGTAATATATGTATGTATGTTATGTATGCTATGTTTGTTGGTTTATATATCTCTAAACATGCATCCCGTTTCTAATGCACCGTTGAACGTTAATGGATATAGTTTTTCTCTTCGAACGAATTCTGTCCCAGGGTATTGTATGCCTTTTGTAAATGTATATAATTTCCATCTTTGCCGCTCTCCATTTTCCCAGGAATATGCTCTTTTTTCTCGTTGGAGCGACTGAAATTAATAACTTAAATAATGTTTATCCATGCCTATTCATAATTATACCTTTGTCGTAGTACAACAAACCATCTCGTAGAATGTTAAACTAATTTTGAACCAGAACTAATGATTTATATTTTTTGACCCCCGCTATCAACTAGTTGTTCAACCTATGGCACATGCGTCAATATTTTACATTTTCCGATCGCTAGATGATTTCCTGCTCCTATATATTTTTATATGTGTGTATATGCATGTAGGTAAGTATGTATATTTGTTAGAATCTTTCTCTGCAACCCCAGATACTGGTTTAGCATTCTGCACCCGTGGACCTTGTTTTGCGATGCTGCACTAGCTAACTATCTAAATGTCTGATGGTGCTGCTCCCTTTTCCGCTTAACTCATCAATACTTAACAAGTATGCGTCATTGTATCATATACACCGCAGGCAATCAAAGGTAATGTGCTTCATCAAATTGATTGATGATGAGAGTTCCGAATGGAGATTGAATTTTAAAATATGGAGTAGTTATGGTAGTGAGAATCAGTATCTTTTAATTTGGGTGCAAATTGTACAGTGCCTATATTCGCGCTCCTGGTGGCTGCTCTTCTAACATTAAATCACACACACACGCGTCATCGCTTTGATTGCCTTTTTACTACTGCCAGTAGTCGTTACCGAATGCAGTAGCATAATCATGGCCAACTCTGACCACAAGTCTCTGGTGTAGCTTAAAATTGAATAGGGGGTTGTCTTCAGATTGCTTCGTATAGGAAAAAAATATACTCTTTTTTGAAGTTAAAAACAATGTATAACAATCTACAGTATAACAAATCTACGAATTAATAATACTCGTTTGAAGCTCAACATAAGCGTTTCAGGTGTTACGATATCGTAACAAGATAAAATCCCAAGATTGTCCATAGCTGCCGAAGAGAATGCCAATGGCCGTAACATTGGGTTTCTTGTACTAAAAGATAGCCTTAACGTAAAGATATGTTGTTCACCTTCACGTGGCATTTCGGTCTGCGAATTTCGCTCCGTTTTATCACATGCACACGTGCTTTCGTAAAACGAATCAAGTCGAGAGAAAAAACTCTCAAGAAAGATGCCTGAAGAACGACGAACGAAAGCCCAGATTCACGGATGATTGGAACGTACGACGGATGTATCCCGTGGAAGGACAGATTGCGGCAAGATTGTTTCGACCAGAACGCTTCGGTTTCGGTAGTTCCGTGTTCAAACTTGCGGCGTGCAATATGTACAGTGGGTGGCTTATTCGAAGATGGTGTTGCTGGAGAATGCTTAATCGTCCCAGGTCGGATAGCTGACAGTCTCGTTGTAGAACATGCCGAAGCCGTCTTTTTTCACCTCCGACGTCTGGCGACCCGCGCCGGCCGAGCTGGTGGAACTGCTGGACGTAGCCGGCGGTTGGAAAATGTTCGTGGACTGAGGCGGTGGGTCGTAGATCGTCCGATCGCCCCAAGTGTCATTCGGGTTCCAACTGTACGCGTTATTTCCGTTGCCCTGCTGCGGTTGGGTACCGGCACTTCCCCACTGGTACTCTCCGTCATCGTTGGTGGCCATGCGATTTTCGTAACCATGCCGATCCCAGACGGCCGTGGGCTCGGTGTGATGCTGTTTACCAGTGGCCTTGGTTGCTGAAGGAACGTTGAGCTTGAGGTTCGGCGGTACGGAGCCGTTATTATCGACGGTGAGTTCGAATTCTTCGCTCGGATGCTCCAGCGAACTGTGCGTGATCCCGTAGTAGAAGTACATGATCAGTCCTAGCGTCATCCAGACCGTGAAGCGCACCAGGGTTAGTATACTGAGCTTGAATATCAAGTAAATGTTGACCGTGATGGCAATGGTGGGGATGAATGGAAGTCCAGGAGTGAGGAACGATAGTGCGTAACTAAAAGAGAGATAAGAGTACCACCAGAAATTACCCAATGCTTGTCATTGTATGTTATATTATGCCACCAACCGATTCTGAGGTTGCCTGGAGATAACAATGAGTATGGTTATAATACTGAACACCAGAACGGTGTACGCCAGCGAGAAGAACGTCCCTGTCAGTCCGATTGCCATGAAGAGATCCAGCAGAAATATAAACACGTACATCAGTCCTACCAGTTTCGTCACGTACATTCCTACAAAATAAAACAAAACCATCCCTGTATTCCATTGCTAAAGCGTGGCCATTGGAGGCATTTACCGCTTTCGTGTGTCGCAGGTCCAGCCCTAACCCAGGGAAATAGTCCAGGACAAAGGTATGAATACTGTTGCAACTTGCGCCCTATGAAATCGCATCCCCAAAAGGAGAAAGGATTGGAGCTTCCTTGAGGGGCACCATGGACTGCACCTGAAAGGTAAAGAACCCAGTTAGAAGTCATGCAGAGTGTTTAGGTAACTCTCTGGGGGGAGTAAACTTTTACCGTAAAACTTATTCTCCGATCGATCAGAGACTAGGAACTGATCGTCGCGACCCATAAAGCCTTCAGGGCTTTCCTCGCCGAAACTGTCATCCGAATCGGGTGAACCGCGCGTAATTTTCTTCACCATTACGTTCGCCTTGACACGTTGCTGTACTGTCGGATCCGGGGTGCTCGGAGGTTGTGGAGTTCGTAGCTGAGCTGGCAGCAGATCCACCAGAGAAGTGCTGTGTGGCTGATAGCGTAGAATTAGGACGCAGGTCGAGACGAGCGTGTAGGCAAGCAGTGTTCCGATCGACATCATCTCCACCAGCACCTCCAGCTGCACTGTCAGGGCCACTAGGGATGCCGCTATGCCACTGCCGATGGTCGCAATCCCGGGGACGCCTGTTCGGGCCCATAGTTGAGCGAGCTGGCGAAACACCAGCCCATCCTGGGCCATGGCGTAGATGACACGGGGCATCGGGAACATGGAGCCGAACATGGCCACACTTAGGCCGGCCGTGGCACCAATGGCGACCAGCGCTCGGCACTTGGGAGCACCAACGTATGTCCACATCTGAACCAGCGCCGAACCGCTGTCGATGTGGTCGTAAGGAACTGTCAAAGCAAACCAATTGGAAACAGTCAACTGTTGCCCAGACGTGTAGGCTTGGCGCACTAGTGACGGAACTTACCAACGAGTGTTAGGATAAAGCTACTAGTGACATACACTATAAGAACGATCACCAACGAACCGACGATCGCTTTGGGTATGCTCTTCTGTGGATTGTGCGCCTCCTCGCCGGTCGTAGCTATGATATCGAACCCAATGAAAGCGTAGAAGCAGGTTGCGGCTCCGGTGAACACCTGGAAAATAGTCGAACCAAAATAGTCTTTAAACAAATCTATCCATGTTGAACTTACCCCACTCCAACCGAACGGTAGGAAACCCTCGTGCTCCGTCCAGGTGTTGGTGTCGACATAGAACAGGCCAGCGGTAAGGATAAACACCCATGACGCAAGATTCACCGTGTTGAGGACGTTATTAAACAGCACCGACTTGCTGGCCCCGAGAGCCAGGATGAACGTCATAACGAGCGTAATACCGAACGCGATGAAATCCGGTGGCCGTCCTGAGAGATGGTAAGTGTGTAAAAATGTATTTGGAGTGGAAAAATGAAACAAAAGTTTTAAAATAATTGAGCATAGAGCCAGAACGAATGGATGTGGCAGAAATTGGAAGAAATAGAAGCCAAAAGAATTAGAAGAGAAATTAAAATACTTCTCCACGCAATCTGATGGTGTAGGAAAAAGGCACGGAGTCGTTCAAATGAAATGAAAACACCCTTTTGGATCGTACGTACCGAATATGGTCCCCACTGAGGCTGCTATGCTCCTTCCTATGAAGCCGCCCGATAGCGAATCGAAACTGGCGCTAAGGGCACAGGCACATGCGCTCGTACCTGTTTTGCGGGAATCGGATTGTCATCGCCGTCGATGGTGGGCCACGTGTCGGAATGTTGCAGAACACGTCCGGGAAAAACACGGAAAATACATAAAGTCAGGTTGGAAATAGTCGAATTAATTTCGCTGTTTAATTGCATTGCGGGGGATCCGCGTGGGAATACAATTTAATTGAGATTTCGAACGATGCGCGCCCGCACCGATAGGTCCGTTGAAAATCCTGCCCAGTTGTCACAAAACACACGCTAGGGCGGACATTTTCGGGTCGGGGAGAAAATTAGCTTAAAAGCTCGCTTCGCTTATTGCACCGTGTGCCGACCACCCCTAGCAGGGGGTAGCAGCAGTAGCAATTAGTCACCGCCATGAGGTTGCATCTGTAGCATTTCCGCTTTATACTTAGTCACGTTTCGGCTTGACACGCCAGCACCATACCACGGGGTCCGACGTTTCATATTTCAGCTATTTTTACCAGGATCCGGCCGAAAGGGCGAAACATCGAGCTGCCATAGAGAACCGGCTTTCCTGTCACAACTCTGTGGTCAAGAGCCACTGTTCACAGTTATGGGCACTTGATGTGGGCTGTTGAGCAAACAAGAGTTGAGTCGAGATAAGAGGCGTTTTGTGGCGGTAGTGTATGGGTTTTGGCCAGTCAACGGGTTGTGTGGAATTGTGTCCAGACGGCCCCTTCCTGCGACAACTTCCTGCTGTCCTGAATGCCATTGAGCGGAAACTTTCCGGCGTGCAGGTCAAGGCGGCAACAGTTGCTAGTTCAGGCGAGGTGTTAATGGGTATGTTGGCCCTCGCCAGATACGACCATTGTGGGCAATGTACCAGCATCATCGTGCTCTTAATTTTATCGCACCAGGAAGTCCTGGCTCACAAGGCAAAGAAATTGGTAAAGTAAATATTTTATCACCATCACCGGCCGATGGTTTTCTTTTCTCCGGTTCGATTTCTCATCTCGTAGCAGGCCAAGCCTATCAACAGCCTCTCATGGAGTTTTTCCACCATCCACCAAAGCGGGCCATGACAATCGGCTTTCGAGGTCGTATATTTTACCACATAAGTTGTCTTCATGGAGTGCTGATTGTGGTGGATAAGTCATCCAATATTCACACCACTTCTCCTACGATGCAACTGTGTTGCTTGTTCTTCTTCTTCGTACTAAAATCGGTAACTGTTCAGAGGACCCTTTTGGATTGTAATACTCACCAATTAAATATTCTAATATCATATTCCATCCTATAACAAACGCTACGAACTCCCCGACGGAAACATAAGAATACATGTACGCGGATCCGGACGTATGTGGCACTCGAACACCGAACTCAGCATAACAGGCGCCTGGGGGAAAAGGGAGGTTGAGAGAGTCAAGTGTCATCGTTCGAGAACGGGAGCAGGCCCGGGACAGGGATACTCACCGGAAAATATACTAGCTACGGCGGCGATGAAAAAACTAAGCACTACCCCGGGACCGGCGATGTTCCGCGCGACCATTCCGGCCACCAGGTACATGCCCGTGCCGCAACAAGAGCCCACTCCTAGCGAGGTAAGATCGAGCGTGGTGAGACATTTCTGAAAAAAAAAAACGGGAAGGAAACCCGAACGGAAGAAAAACGGTCAAAATTCCAAACCTGAAAAGGTTACATTCCGGAACCCGGCGAACCACGGCGATGAGACTCACCGTGAGCTTGGGCTTTGTACTGCTCGGATCCTCTTCCTGCAGCTTTCGAAGGTCTTTCGTGCGAATCAGTTTCGAGAAGAGGGCCAGCCCCCGGCCACCCCCGGGCATGGGAATGGAAAACTTCATGCCGCCGCGATGGACGACTGCCGCAGAGGAAGCTGGATTGGAAAACGCTCGTTTTCTCGCTTCCGATCGAAAGTGGGCGGTGGTACTGAAAAGCAGAGGATGGATGATGAAATAAATGCTCAACAATAATTGGCTTAGCCATCGTGCATTAGCTCCATCCGTAGGAAGCGAGCGTCGATGGCGAGTATTTCGAGTGTTTATTTTTCTGAAAGCTAATTAACTTGGACGGGAAACGTGAATCCTGCGCGTGGCGAACAAAACTAAAGATGGGAGATTTTGTGGCAAGAGTGATCCGTACTCCAGTTAGGCTTTTGATTACAATTCTATATGCAAAAACAAGGCCAACAAGGTTGTCGATTAGCTAGACGACTAGTTGTTCACAACTCTGGCGAGTAAAATCAGCCATCTCTCATCTGGAACAGAACCAAGCTGAATACGAGTTCCAGGTTTCACTGGGTGCTTCAAGCTTTATTAGATGTCAGTGCCATCATGATAACCATTTACCAGGCCATTACCGTTCCGTAGTTCTTCCCCCACAACACGTGCATGTGCCCCACGCATTCGAGAGCTCGGTCGACAATAATTGAGAGCACAACCGAAACGATCGATCGTCGTCGGGTTTAACAGCGCTGGTGCTTGGTGGTGAAAAGGACCTTCGCCCCGCGACGATCTCGAGCCATCTGTTGACGCGTACATGCGCGAATGAGAACAAATTGCTTTTGCAATTTCACTTGATTATTCTACAAGCCGCGACTCCCGATTCCTCGTGTTTCCTCGGTGGAACCACCGCTTGCAGTAGGGCATAAGAAATGGAATGCGACTAACGGCTCGCAAACAGGCTGCCATTTGCGGGGGGATTCAGCGACTTGTTGCGAGCAATTTTTAGATAATCGATTAAATTAAACACCCGAACGTGGGGAGCATGCAAGCATGTCGCCGGCAAACACGAGGCACGTATGTGAAATGGACGATGAGGTTGAACTGTTGTGTGGCATCATCACACCAGAAACATGTGCCAGCTCAGTTTATAATCGAATAAGACGCTAATGAAGTTTAGATTGTTCTTGTTCCATACAAATCTTTTCCACATCTTCGAACTATATCGTTCTCCGATGCCATAAAGATCAACCGACAGATGTCTGAACATACCCGTCCAAGACATAATGAGAAAACCATTCCAAAGCTTGGTATAACTCCCGAAACAGAGGGGTTTGTGGCAAAGTATTGTTTCTTTTAATTTATATTTTGTTTGCAAGTGCATTAAAAAATGCGATATTCTATTTATTTATACTATTTCTTTGTCGTCCATGTAGGCAACATAATTGGTAACAAAAAAAATTGTGCTGTTGAAACTAAAGAACTGAACTAAACAGAACTGAACTGACCTGAATTCGTTTTTAATGAATAAAAACTTATTTATGTCACGAGAATTGATAAGAGTTTATTCACAATAAGTAAAGTGTAAGCTGCAAATTTTTGGATTCTGAGATTGCTCAGGATCAATGTAAAGATCTACTGAAACAGGGCATGGATCTGACTACATTTTTACATGATCATGATAGGTCATCGTAAGGCAAACCCTTTGCCCCTGTGGACGTGTACAAATATCGCCTCAATCATCGCCGTGGGAACGAAATATCCGACCAGCCTCGTCCGGTTTTCTCTAGAGGACACTTAGTTTCCCTTCGGGGACTTTACGATGGATAAATTAATCTTTCTACTGTGTTACGTTTTGTTCATTTATCCGCCTGTCTTGTTGGAGCTTCCGGTGAGGTTCATATAACAGACTTTATTGAAGCACCGTTCAATACTTTTATTACATACGTTATGTTTTGATGGGTTCTGTCAGCTTAAGCGGCAGCATCTAATTAAAAATGGTGGGTACATTTCAGCTGAACCTTTTTTCCTCTTACTGAATTACACTCACTGTCCATTCGCCGTGGCAGTAAGGCTCCGGCAGGTGTGGTGTTGGACGACCCCAGCACCCGTTGTTATCCAAGGCGGATTATGTTCAGTTTCGGTCTTCCAGTATAGCCGTACGGGGGACGAAGGCACAACACTACCTGAAGGCATGTTGATGTGGTTAGCTATTCCCAGAAAAAAGTATGGCGCTTCACCGGACGAGTAATGGTTCCCTGGCCATGACTACCGAACCTGTCTTTTGCCGGATGGCGTCAATTTCATTTTCCATTCTCATTATTTTCTATTGATTTTTCTAAAGCTTACTCGGAAGTACACACGATAGGTTCTATTTACCTTTCTACATCCTTCCATTATTGAGTTCCATTATTTCCAAATCAAACGCACATTATTAAAGCAAAAAGCTCTCAATCAAGCACGAAATTGCGCATCCTGCATCGTAAAGGTTGTGTTGAATATTTCATGCGTCTGATGGAAATTGACTACACAACAAACTATGTTTATGGTTCAACTTTTTGTAAATATTTGCAACAATTCAAAGCTGTTTGAATCGTGTTGGAGCGTGGTGGAAAAGCAAGCAGCAAACTTACCTAACGATTTTCGAAAAAGTTCCTTAAGAGCTAACAGACTTTGAAGAAACTCTTACAGGAGCCTGTTTAAAAAGCGGTTCCTTTTTTATAATGCAGGATTCGCAATGGTATGTACGCCAAGAAAGGTTTACTTTGCAGCACAACGTACTTTTCTTCCGTGACTTCTCAGCCCACGGAAAACAGTGCCTTTCTATGGGGGAACGGTCGGAAAACAAATTAGAGACTGTTATGGCAATTTAAATTGTAATTTTCCTCTAGCCGGCCACAATCTGCTTAATAAACCTGTTTGAGATTCTCTCTCCAGCAAGCAACGTGTGGTTGTACGAAGCACTCAATTTCTTGTGCTAGGAAAATAAATGTACCTTCCACGGTAGTAAGAAAAATGTTGAACGACACCTACAAGTCAGCAGTAGATTAAAGGATAGGCCTTAAATGTACGACGTTAGATAAACTCCAACAGGCGCAAAGAAGTGTGACTTCTTCAGCGAGTGGGATGATGGCTCCTTTTGAAACAAGTCACGTGTAATTTCATGCATATTTCAACGTGATTGAATGTGCCAATTAGTAAGCAGCGAAAGGAAAATGAGTGGTATTAATTATGAGTTACGTTCGTTCCACTTAGCGCTGGTCCTGGTGATGCTATTTATCCTTTTTCCGCCATATCTCGCGCGGAAAATGTTTCACAGTAAGCTTGGCGTGTCCTCTTCCTCTTCCGGCATAATTTTATAGGTCACTTTATACTTTCGTTTTAGATAAGAATACACTTTACAAGAATTTATTATGAAGGTGCATTGAACTTTGTCTGATCGTAAATCATCGGAGCAAATTCCGCGTTATCATTGTTTTGTATGATATGAAAATATTACAATGGTCGTTTAGTTTTCTTTTCTAAATTTGGAAAAATATGAATATGTAAAGGGGGATGTGGCCCATGAGAAAAACCCCCTGTAGCAATAAAGCAAAAATCGACATTCCAATATCCATTTAGAAGGAAGAATGGCAAAATGCAGTTTTATATTGTTCCCTGTTTCACTAGCACGAGGGCAGGAAATGAAAAAGGTTGGCTTGCATTTTTCTTCCCCCGTTACACTGACCAGCTTACGTGCTCCATAAGAAAAAAATTCCCGTCTTTCACACGGTCGACCGAAGGCCACCGTTTCTATGCATCCCTAGCGAAGATCCTGGAGACCATTTATTTACAACTGCACTCTATTTGTCGGATACTCACTCACGGGAGTTGGACGGCCGAGTCCTTGATTAAGTTTTTCAGTCACGAGCTGGCAAAGCTTGGTACTGGAAATGGCAATTCGTTGCCAGAAAAATCGCATTTTCATGTAATTTTCTTTTTGCGCATGGAAAGCGTATAGTTTTTCTCTTGTAAGTTCAATAGTAATGCAAGGGAGTAAAATTTACATTAGTTGGTTTTCATATTTTTTTATAGCTTTACCAGAGTAAGTCCACTTTACATGCATTACTTTTATCTAACTTTTGACATGCTTTGCATTTACAACTTATTACTGCAATTTCGCTTCGTTACATATTTCATGAACGAACGAAAACACCTGACTAGAAGAAACATGTCGTAGAAGGGACTCTACACAGATTGGAGCATGATGATAAATTCAGCTCCCATTCCCGCTTTTTGTTTTTCTGCCCAACCAGCTGGAGCCCAGCTTAAAACGAGGATATTAAAAATGATTGAAAAAGGACAAACGAACCCGTGTTTCTCGTGGTGCTTTACACAGACCAGTTACGCCTGCCAGCAAGCCATCAGTCCTGCATGTTGATAAAAGAAGATTGATTGCTAATTTCTCCCAATAAGTCTCCTCGTACAGACCGCACTGAGTCAAAGCGCACAAACACGAACATGAAAACGCCCGAATGCCCGCGGTGTCGATAAAAAAAAGGGCCCCTTTTGTTCCCAAGAAGGTACAACCCTGTGTGGAACCTCGTAGTCGGTTTGTTGACTATCCCAGTCCATTTTTATTTTGCTACTTCCATGGCGTTTCCGTAAGCTCCCTGCAGTGGTAAGGCGTTCTTTGAAGGTAAGGAAATCCTTACCAAGGCGCTATAATACCGTCCCCGCTACTGTTTGTGCAATCATAACGGTTTTAAACACGTCTTGATGGTTTGAAGTAATTCCGAAAGGAAAAGTACGACCACGATGGCGATAATAATGTAATTTGTGTCCATACCAGGTCACAAAAGCATTGTTTCTTTGTAACTTTATTGTGCCACAAGTAATTTTCGTATTGTAAGTTTTCGTTCCGGCGAACTTAGGCTATTTAGTGTAATTTTATGCAGCTGCGATCAATTATGTCCAGAAGCTGTTTACCTTTTCGTGTTCGGATGAAGAATTGTTTTCAAATTTGACGCCTTGTGGTGTATTTTGACAACGATGAGGAAAACGGCACAAATTTATGTGAAACCCACCAGGCGCCTCCATTACTCCCATAGAAAGCTCCGAGAAAGCCCACATTCATAGGAGGCGACGGATATAACCATTTCCCAAAAGACTACTGCGTTACGACCAAAGAAGTGTTTCATTCCCAATCGCAAAACGAGGAAAAGGTTGGTTGTTGTTGAGGAGAATATTGGAAGTAAAATATGTTTTCTTCTTTTCAGTCAGCTCAGTGCACTTTGTATATCGAAGTGTTCGAGTGTTTTTCTCGCACTTGACGGGCGAGACGTTCGAACACGGTAAACTGAATGAATCCTTGTTTTTCTTTTTGGAAATTGTTGACAGCAAAAGGAATGAAAGAAAGTCGCTCGTTTTATGGCTCCAACAGGGCATGCCAGTTTTTTCTTGATTTATGTTTCATAAATACATTATGTAATAGTATTGGTTACATCGAGTTTTACAAAGCGAACTTTTCTAAAAGACGATTTTATCAATCACACCTTCCCAACCACAATGTCGATCGGTAAAAAAAGTATAAATTCGCAAAAAAAATTCAGCCAAAATCACGTTCGCTTTTATCTTTTTAGAATACCTTTTATTTTTACATCATGACGGTTTTCACACTTCTAATATGTAATTCCGGAAAACAGGTCAATTGTAGCTATCACAAATTGTTGTCAACATAGATTACTCTACGTGCCTTTCCTATCAGTAGATGTGTGACTTGCCACACTTATTTGATTGAATATTTCGTTATGCACATTCCCGGCGAGCGTGCAATCAATGTTTTATCTTCCGTCTGAGTACGCAATAAATATTTTAGGCCATCAATTTAATACCGGGTTATTGGAAGCGCAACAGTCGAGGCTATGCTCTTTCACATGCGTTTCATCGATTGCTTCTGGTGTGGCGGAGCACGATTTTACAGCCATGCTGGATCCCAAACGGACGATTGCCGGGGGGGCCAGCATTTTGTTGTTGTCTTTATTACATTATTTCAGCCGACGGAAGAGTACGATATGCAAGGCACACACTTACGGCGACCGTTTGATGCCGGTCGGATGCCTTGGTGATGCTTTCAACGATAATAACACCCGATGTGGGACACCAACGAAAACAACACCGACCACTTCGGTCAACCCGGACTCCGCAATACCTCACCCGGAACCTCCACACATTGCGGTGTGGTTTTAGGGAGTAACGTCGATTTAATTATCGCTTATTTCGTCCCGTTTCGCGAGCATCGGAATTGGTCGTATCGATTCCGGGGGGAGGGCAATTTTCGGAATCATTTTGGGAAGAGTGTTTAATGTGGTGGCAGGATGTAAATTGATGGACATAAATGGTGCCAGATGTTGCTTCGGCCGTATAATGATACCGATTTATCGTTCGGCCAATTTCGCCCAACAACGCTATCGCTTAACAGAGAATTGACAATGGATTGATCGGAAAGGAATGAGGTTATGGATATTTAAAACATCTATTAAAGCTGATACTGATTGATCATTTATTTGTTGACTGTTCAAAGCTTCACAAAAGCTGTCTGAGTTTTCACATGCTTTCTAGACCGTTCTGGTCTAGGAACCCTTTTTGGGGTCGATTAATCGATTTTTTGACCCATAATAAAAGAAACGGTGGCAAAATACTCTAAAGAATCGTTTGTTCCAAACCCATTGCTAAAGAATTGATGAAACGAAATAATCAAACCAGCTTGTGGCAATGCAAAACGAAGCACAAGCCAAAATTCGATTAGCAAAAAGTTAAAGCTCTTGCAGTTTTGAGGGAAAAGAGTATTTTTCACCTCAATCTCTGTTCCTTTTATTTCGCTCTTCATACATTCAAAGCGGTAGAGTGGTTGTTGATCGACTTTTGTCATGGTAGTAGGCCGTAACGAGGCTATTCTACGTCTATTCGAGAAAGCTTTACGATTTTTCCCCAGTTTTGAGCTCACCCTCTTCGTGCTTGTGTACCGGTGACAAGTTTGAAGCATATTGCGGTATATTATGGTATATTTACTTAGTGATAAAAACATGCAAGACCTATCACAACCGTCATTAATCAAGTTAACATCCGATGGAAACCATGTTTTTCTGTTGGGCTTACGGTTCCGACTACTTTATTTTATTACACCAGACTCATCCTTTCAGCTTAAAATATGGCTAGTACTAAAAATACTCACCACACCACATACTTCTACGAGTGGAAAGGGTTCGGCAAACAAAACGCCCTTGGTTGGCGGAATGGAAAATATCCCCCCTTGCTCACATCACTGTTGGGAAAGAGCCAAACCATGTTTAGGCGGGAGATGTGTGAGATTTGATACTTCACACTTTGGTCATAGTATATTTCCCTTTTCTTTTTGTTTCCAGTGACGCGTCTTTTACTCTTCATATGACAGACAGGAGCAAAAACTACTTATCGAACTGAACGTGCTCTACGGAAAAAGATCCGGATGGAGCTGATACTATTTATCCACCGGGCCGAAGTTTGGGTCGGAAACTCTTCCGAAGGGTTGTACTTTGCCGTCGGTTAACTGTTGGGACCGCCGTTTGTGTACATGGATACGACAGCAACAGGCAGAATGGAAGCGCCGGAAAACGAACGACAAGTTTCAAATCTAGCGGAAACTGGTTATATACTCGCTTTCAGTACACATCGACATTGAGATCTACCGCTTGACTTGAAGAGGTTTTTTATTTGCTACATGTTAAGGATTATCAAAAAACTGCAAGAACAAGAACGAATGTGTCCTTGGATGCTATGCAAATATACTTTCATTCTGACGTAAACCACCTACGGCACGTGATGGAATACAATGTAATTTGAAGCTGTTGCTCCTTACAATATCTCGATTCCTATCGCATATTTATCAAGGAAATGGCAGTTGAAATGGATTGTTCAAAGTAACATACAATTTCACCTTAAATTCCCTATGAATCCATGCTTGTTCATTCATTCCAAGGAAAACACTAAAAAATATAACTTGGTTGTGAACGAACACAATGGACGAAAAAAATAATGCATAAAATCTTAGATGACGATAAAGATATCGTTACAGCTCTTCAATACAATTTTACGGTAACGAGAGTTTCAACCAAGTGTCTCCTAGAAGTTTGACGAAAACATATTTGAAGCTACTTTAAATATCAAATCAACATTATAGAAACGGAAATCAATAATAGCAAAACGAATTGAGCATTTTGAGCGAACATAACACAATATGAACGAGGGGAGCACTTTAGAAGCGGATTCGAAACAAGTGTTAACAAATTAGATACAAAAAGGAAATTCGATTTCTTCTATTCGTTCTTGTTCTATTGCATTTAAATACTTGGTAAACCGACAACGGGTCGACATGATCTACATTTTTGCACAGTTTTCTGATGGATTTAGCCAACATATAGTTTTTTGTAACATTGAAATTAAAAACCTTCATGAAAAGCGGTTTCTGAAGTACTCCGATTGATTGTATAGAACGCTCAGCGAAAGGAAACAATAAAATTTTTGAAAAGGCATACTACCACGCTGGTGCAGGACAAACGCCATGCCCACTGTACCTATGGGTCGCCCACGCACAAGAACGATGACGTAATCCCTCCCCTGAAAATGGCCCCCACGCCAACCCTCTGTTCCGCGTACATTTAAAGGTGGTATGTGGCATCCAACGTCGGCTGCAGAGGAGTTGCCGTGGCAACCGTCAGTGTCGGTGATTATTAATCGCATGTTCTTGTTACGAGCTTTCTGTCGCCGAGTCGAGGACAAGCCGCGATATAGGCCACGCCATAAGCAGAAGCATGATTTCTTGTCGGACACCTCGTTCGGTTCTGAGTTTCAGTGTCAATTGTTTGCATGGAAATCGAAATGATTCTTCAAATTACCCAAAGGAAAGCTTACTTTAGCATAAAATTCTGAGTTTATTCATTTTGTAATTTCCATAAAGTATAAAATGTGTTTAAGGCCTTAGTGTGACTTATTAAGTTGTCATCCGAAACCGAAGTTACTTACTAAAGTTTTAACAACGTAAATCTACTTGAAAGGTTTGGCGTTCCTTATATTCTTTATACTTGGTGTTCTCTCCTTCTCCGCTTAGTTTGCCAATGTTTCCACATTTTAAGTAGCATTCATCGATAAAAGCTTTCTCCCTTCGACTTTCTCGTTCTCAGTCTTTCTGGGCCTTTTACTCTAGTTTGCTTTCTGTATAACCGATTATTTCCGTCTTTCTCTCGCTCTCTTTGTATCATTTTCTACTTCTACCTTCTCAACAAACGCATTGTACTTACACGTTTTCCTCTCTGCCAGCAACAGCCTGTTTCGGAAAATACGGTTCGAGATTCCCACGCCGTCCTTTTCAATGGGGTTCGCTTTGAGATTCGGCCGTTTGTCCTGGTCTCACGCACCCACGCGCACACGAGAAATTTTTGGTTTCACTGTTTTTTTTATTTAGTATGCTTTGCTTCTTTTTGTGAAAATTATGCACTTCACACCTTTCCGTATTCACTTGTTTTCTCCAGCACTCGTTTAATCAGTATTCACGTTTCCTTTGTCACGAAATACACATTCACTTGGAATTTGTGTTCACAAAAGCAATGCCGATGTTCTGATTACCCTTGAACCCTACGGGAGTGGTATCGGGAAAATGGGAACCTGCGTTAAAATTTACTTCACTGTAAAACTCTTATAGCAAAGCCACCATAGCACTAGGAGTATGTTTTGGAAAATGTCTGCTTTCCACCCCCAGCCTCTCGATTGGATAATTCTGAAAACACAAAACAGGAAGCTGCCCTTTGGATGCTTTGGTCTGACGATGACCTGTTGTTATATCATTGAAATCGTTTGCAATTGGTGGTCCAATTTGCAAGGAAAAAGAAGACACGTTCTTTGTAAAGAAATTGTTACTACCGAGAACACCACTTCTAGAGCAATGCACACAAGAAGATGGTTCCTTTGGTTTGGGACTGCTCACGAACTCCACAAACCGTCCAACCACTTCGATTGAAACTTTGCCTTTGCGCGACAAGACATGGAAAATTGTGTTGGAAAACACCGAGTGGGCTTTCCCTTTCGCTTGTATTTTCATGCTCTGAGCGAGTGGAGTCGGGAAATCGGGAGAGTCTCCGCTACGAGAGCACAATATAGCACCGAAATGGAGCTTTATACTTTTCCTAAACAGGATATCAAAGCTATATGGTGCGGTTTCCGACACTAAGCTCTCTTAACGCTGTCATGGGACTACTGTTCTCCAAAAAGCATTATTCTTGCAAGATTCATTCAGTATTGCTATTATTTTTTTTTATTCAAGTGGTAGTCTAATGCCGACAGCAAGATTAACACGAGCAATATTATTGTATGAAATATTGAATTTTTCCTATCTGTATTTTGAGCTTTATTGTGCCGCGCTATAGTTAGCAAGATAATTACTCAAAAGCTGCCATACTTTGCTTCGCACTCTTAGCACATGATTGCACGATTTGTTGTGTTTCGTTCAACGATTGTCGATAGCGTATGAGAACCAATTTTAAACCAACATTAATTGAATGAATTCGAAGTGCAACAGAGCGAGTTGGTTGGCACATGCGCACTTACAGTTATCAAGCTTATTTGTTTCTTTATTTAAAAAAAATCAAATTATCCAATAGGATAACATGTGCGTCAAGCAAAAAGAGCACAATGGCAAAACGTTGTTGAGCGGATTTATTTGACTGCTTCATAGAATAGATTGCAAAAAAATGTTTGGGATAACACATTTGTATGCGAGTGTGTAATTACAAGATTTTATGTTGGTTTTTTACATTAAAAACTTTTCTACTAAATTATTGCAGTATGTTGTTGTTACATGAGCAGCCCTGCATCTTCTGACAGCAGCTGTCAAAACAATTGACGTATTCAACTTTAGCTAATTTTGCTGCAGTTGGTAGTCAAAATCGAGTGACGAACGTAATCTTTGCGGGAGTAAAGTGAAATTTATTCACAAATATCGCCATTCTGCCCTAAAATCAACTGTGATCGTAAGCAAGTAGCTTTCTGAACTTAAAGGTATAAACATTGCATGTTATCATTTGAAGATAGTATGATATTTGGATCCGATAAGCAGAGCGGGTCGTGGTGTCTCGTATAATCGATTTTTCGTAGCCCCTAGGTTTGTCACTCTGTGCTGGATGTGGGATGGCATCGAGTTTTATCAGTGGCAACGGCGTTGAAAAAGTCTCACATACAAGTGCACTTCTAGATATGATTAAGCGAGCAAGCAGTATCTAGTCGTTGTACAGAAAACCGGGCGGAAGACGGCGTACAAGTCATAGCAAAGGCGTTTAGGAGTTAATTGCGCGACTCGAAGCGACACAGGAATTTCCTCACTCCCTCCTTCTGCCTATAATGGCAAAGACGTTCTGTAATGCGGCGGGTCGACGTTTGCCCCACGGGCTCCAAAATATTGCACACGCTGATGAAGACTGCCCCTGCGGGTCGTGCGGTGTTAAATAACTGCAGCCGATCCGACTGACCGGAGTGGGGTCGTAGGGAGGAAAACTCATACAACTGTGCGTGAAAAAAGAGATAGCAAAGGTGCCGAGAGCGTTAGATTTTCCTCGCAGTTAGTCGTTGACATCCATTCCCTGTTTACGGTTGATGCATAAATGGCTCCGCAAGTTGGAGCACAGTGACTTAGTTATTATTGCGAATCGACTTTTTTACATTTAAAGATATTACTTGCATATCGTGCTGATTTGTGTACAATACGAAATCGCGTCATGATTCCCATCGCACCCATTCAGTAATGGAATTCATTAAGCAAGCAACAATAAGGCAACACTTTTCAACCAAGTTAATTTTCTTCCTCAGGCTTCGCATATTTAACTCTCCCGGGATGACGGATTCTAAATACTTTACCACCACTAAAAAAGGTGAAATTTTTGAGCTCAAATCCGAACTCAACAATGACAAAAAGGAAAAGAAGAAGGAGGCCGTTAAAAAGGTAGATACTCAAGTTCTAGTTAAATAAAGATGCAGAATTGCTTCACTTACATCTTTTGCCTACTTTCAGGTCATCGCTAGCATGACCGTTGGAAAGGACGTGTCGGCCTTGTTCCCCGATGTTGTGAACTGCATGCAGACCGACAACTTGGAACTGAAAAAACTGGTCTATCTTTACCTGATGAACTACGCCAAGTCACAACCCGATATGGCCATCATGGCCGTTAACACGTTCGTTAAGGTAAGTAATTGTTTTTAAGGCTCGCGCTTGAAAAAATATCTCTTCATTCTGTTTCTATCGTTCTCATGAGATTTAGTGCATTTTTTGTTTGTTTGGTTATTATAACAAGGAGTGTTGAACAATTTTTGAAATCATTGTTGAGATATAGTTGATTCACTTGTCTAAAACTGGTACGGAATTGAAACAATGCAAAGAGTTTTGAGCAGGAGCCAAAAAGAAAGCATTTATGTTCGTGCAAACTGCTCATCCATTCAGAAATACACGGCCAAGCACGGCCTAGAACCGCGGCGTTAGCTACGTTTCCGTTCTGTTATCAATATGTATTTGCAAAGCCTTGGATACCTGGAACCAAGATAACAATTTGTTGATAAATAATTCCGTGCTTTGCCCTTGTTTCGTCTGCAAACGGATTATTTAAAGCTCAACCATAGAAGGGTATCTCAATTTTTAATCTCGCGATTTACGATACATCGAAGATACGCGATTCTTTATGTAGAAATTATTATATACATATAAATGTGAGGCACTCTGTTTCCAGCAAAATTATTTGGCCATATTCTACATTCCGTTTCCTTGATTAATGTTTGCACTTTTCTTGTTATTTTTATGTGTTCTTCATCTTTCTACTCAGCCTGTGCTTTTCTTCTGATTATTATTTACGGTTCATTTAGAATTATGATAATTTGTTGCATTAGATTCACTGTTTCTTTGATCGTTTTCAACATCGTTACATTTTATCACATTTCTACTTCTGCATCTTATGTCCAATTCCCTCACTTTCGATTGAAAATTATCACACGCTCATAGAACTAAACTGTGTATCTTTTTTCTGTCTTGTTTTATCTTTTACCGATATGCTAATGCCATCGTCTCTCCTTCCAAACCAAAACCCTCTGTTGAAATTTTTACGTTTCTTCTACATACATACCGTTTATAACTTACACTTCTTTGATGACCGATTTAACTGAATCGAATAAAACTGAAAAACCTATGTATTTGTTAATAACATTGTTAAAAAAAACTATGTAAGGATTTGCCACATTCTCAACTCGTTAAGGTAATAAACTAACAAAAATCATGCAAAATGAGTTTCTAGCTATGTTTTTACTCATGAGTTACGTTTTCGATACTTATTTCTGTTTTGGAAGAATGTTGTTGAATTTAAATATTTAAGTTGTTAAACTATACTTTCTTCTTTCTTGGAAACGACTTTGGTTTTCTTTTAATGGTTGTATAAACTATCTGTATTAAAACAGTTCCTATTTCAATGATTTATTGGATTCAGTTTTTACGTATTTTGTAGTATTTGTGTCTAGCTGTACGCACATGATAGTTCTGCGGGCTTGCAATGCGTTTTTGAGTAGATGTTTCAGGAAAAACGATTTATAGACGCACTTTGTTGATGTGATTATTGCATTTATCTCTAAATGCGGTTAACAAAATTAGCATTGATTGGCTATTGTTTTCAATAATACCAACATATCTGCTGTCTTATTTCACAATCCCGCTTCCACGTTTGGTAATAGGCTTTTTAATGTTCCTGTGTTATATAGCACCATTATTATACTTTCCTGCTTGTTCCGATACTACAATTCAATAAGTTACATAAGATGGATTTGTGTTATATTTTTATAAATTCTCAAAAATCACACAAAAATAATTGAAATTATGTATCGTTGGCATTCTTGAGCTTTTTTAAATTTTCATTTCATTCGTGATATTTTTTTCTAATATGTTCATCCAAAACTTAGTTTAACCCGTTCGACCTGTTTAGTTTCTTTCAAGACTCTTTTGTATAACATTTAAGTGTATATACATTCCCATTGATTTCTCCGTTTCGTAAGCTTTTAAGTTTGATTCTTCTTTACCTGAGAGTGCTTATAGTTGTATCAATTTGTTTCTAGAACATTTTCATTTCCTTTCACAAAACGGCAACAGATTGAGATGCCACTTAACAAGCAATCTGATTGGTCTGCCATTAAAGTATGGATAATAATGTTTGTTGTTCTGCTCACAGGACTGCGAAGATACGAATCCGTTGATCCGTGCGCTGGCCGTGCGCACTATGGGTTGCATCCGTGTGGACAAGATCACGGAGTATTTGTGTGAACCGCTGCGCAAATGCTTGAAAGACGAAGATCCGTACGTGCGCAAAACTGCGGCAGTATGCGTGGCCAAGTTGTACGACATTTCCAGCTCAATGGTAGGTCAAGGGGCGGCGAGTTTCTTGAGCAAATGTTCATATGATTTGTGTTTGTACAGGTTGAGGATCAAGGATTCCTGGATCAGCTAAAGGATCTGCTGTCCGATTCGAACCCCATGGTGGTAGCGAATGCTGTGGCCGCCTTGAGCGAAATCAACGAAGCCAGTGCAAGTGGCCAACCTCTGGTGGAGATGAATTCCGCCACAATCAACAAGCTGCTGACGGCACTGAACGAGTGTACCGAATGGGGTCAGGTGTTCATCCTCGATTCGCTGGCCAACTACACGCCAAAGGACGAACGCGAGGCGCAGTCCATTTGCGAGCGTATTACGCCACGATTGGCCCACGCCAACGCTGCCGTGGTGCTAAGTGCGATCAAGGTGCTGATGAAGCTGCTCGAAATTCTGGCTGGCGATACTGACTTTTGTGCCATGCTGACGAAGAAACTCGCTCCGCCACTGGTGACGCTGCTCAGCTCGGAGCCGGAGGTGCAGTATGTGGCGCTGAGAAACATCAATCTGATCGTACAGAAGCGTCCCGATATTCTGAAGCATGAGATGAAGGTTTTCTTCGTGAAATATAATGACCCGATCTACGTGAAGCTAGAGAAGCTGGACATCATGATCCGTTTGGCGAACCAGAGCAACATCGCGCAGGTGTTGAGTGAACTGAAGGAGTATGCCACGGAGGTGGACGTGGACTTTGTGCGCAAGGCAGTGCGTGCTATTGGACGCTGCGCGATCAAGGTGGAACCGTCTGCTGAGCGGTGCGTATCTACTTTGCTCGATCTCATTCAGACGAAGGTGAACTACGTCGTGCAGGAGGCAATTGTGGTGATTAAGGATATCTTCCGCAAGTACCCGAACAAGTACGAGAGCATCATTAGCACGCTATGTGAGAATTTGGATACACTGGACGAACCGGAAGCGCGCGCTTCGATGGTGTGGATCATCGGCGAATACGCGGAACGTATTGATAACGCTGACGAACTGCTGGACAGCTTCTTGGAAGGTTTCCAGGACGAGAACGCTCAAGTGCAGCTGCAGCTGCTAACGGCGGTAGTGAAGCTGTTCCTCAAGCGGCCGGCCGATACGCAGGAACTCGTACAACATGTTCTTTCGCTGGCAACTCAGGACTCGGATAATCCCGATCTGCGCGATCGTGGTTTCATCTACTGGCGTTTGCTGTCGACCGATCCGGCGGCAGCAAAGGAGGTGGTGCTGGCCGACAAGCCGCTCATCTCGGAAGAAACCGATCTTCTTGAGCCGACGCTGCTGGACGAATTGATCTGTCACATTAGTTCGCTTGCGAGCGTTTACCACAAGCCTCCAACCGCATTTGTTGAGGGACGCGGTGCGGGTGTCCGCAAGTCACTGCCGAACCGTTCGGCATCTTCGGCCGGGGAAGAGTCGTCCGCTTCCGTCCCAGAAGCCACCGTCATTCCGAACCAGGAATCTCTCATCGGTGATCTGCTCTCGATGGATATCGGTGCGCCAGCGGCACCAGCTGTACCAGCGCCGGCCAACAGCAACGTAGATCTGCTCGGTGGAGGATTGGACATTCTGCTCGGTGGTGGTCCGGCAAATGACACCGCCGCGACGACGGCAGCTGCAGCCCCTGCTGGCTCATCCGCTGCCGGTGGACTGCTGGGAGATATCTTTGGCATTGGGCCGGTGAGCAGTACGAATCTGATTCAGCTCCCGAAGATCACGTGGTTGCCGGCCGACAAAGGAAAGGGTCTGGAAATTCAAGGAACATTCTCTCGACGCGCCGGACAGGTGTTTATGGACATGACGTTCACGAATAAGGCGATGCAGGCGATGACTGGCTTCGCCATTCAGCTGAACAAAAACAGTTTCGGGCTGGTCCCCAGTGCTCCGCTTCAGGTTGCCCCCCTTCAGCCTTCCCAGTCGGCCGAAACATCTCTATCGCTCGGCACAACCGGTCAGGTTCAACGGATGGAACCCCTAAATAATCTCCAGGTGGCCATCAAGAACAACGTAGACATTTTCTACTTTGCCTGCCTTGTGCACGGTAATGTTCTCTTCGTAGAAGACGGTCAGCTCGATAAGCGCGTTTTTCTGACCACCTGGAAGGAGATCCCCGCCGCAAATGAGGTGCAATACAACCTGCACGGTATCATGGGTACCGCCGATACGGTGGCTGCAAAGATGACGGCAAACAACATCTTCACGATCGCGAAACGTAATGTCGAGGGACAGGACATGCTCTACCAGTCGCTCAAGTTGACCAACAACATCTGGGTGCTGCTCGAGCTTAAACTGTCTCCGGGAAGCTCGGACGCGACACTCAGTTTGAAATCGCGTTCGGTCGAGGTCGGACCGATTATTTTCGCCGCCTACGAACAAATCATTCGTTCTCCTTAAGTGAACGTCATATCTAACGTATAATATTGTTATATTCCATTAGATTGTAGCCATTGCCTCGAGAATTTGTTCGAATTGGAATCGTTATAGGCACGCAGAGCGCAAACAAATGTATCTCCATCTGAACGATGAACACATCAGCGGCAATAGATCTACATGTTTCGTTAATATTGTGTAAACTCGCACACATTGCCATGTGTTTAATAATTCCACTAGGAAGCATCTAACTCTCTACTGGAGATGAATCCAATGAACATGAATATAAGAAACATTAAACTATGTATCCAATACGTTCCTTTCTAGGGACGTTTTATGGCTAACAAATAAATATCGATAACCGTAAACGAACTGGTTTTTCATGTATATGTTTTATTGTTATTGCTTTTAGACAAATTTAATAAATCACACGTATGAGGAGGGCCCAACTAATGTGCAAACACTTTACTAAAATGAATGGATAATATAAGCCACAAACGCTACATTATGTATTTTCTGCATTACTCAAAAATGTTTCAATCGAACTGGAAAAAATTGTAATGATTGTTTACGAGATAAATTGGGCCTTATAATCGTACCATCGTACTTAGTCTTTCATGCATTCAAGACTTAAGGCTATGGGAATAGTATATCGAGCAGATTTAGAGCAAAATTATATTAAATAGCAAGCTCACGATAACTTAGTTGTGAAGAAATTCAAGAAATTAAACCTAAATTAAACAAACGTATAAAATACACGCGTAAAATTACGAATTTAATGGGTAAGAGCGAAGGTTCCTTATTATGTATCACACGATCCAACCAATGGTAATGCCAATGGCCAGCATTGGTGAAATTTTGGCTGCTTCACTGCAGTCTCCTCATCCGCTCGACATACAACTCGTAGAGGACTTTATTCTTAGTGAAGTAGTGTGGATTTTCTTCCGCCGTTAAAACTGGACAATAATCACCTAGGATTTCCCCGTTGATCGAAATAGTGGTGTGGGTCGAGGCAGGACTGTTGCTTGCGCTGTTGGCCGGGATGGACAGTGAACCATTGCTGCTGCTGGAGGAGCTACCAGCCGTGACTCCTAGGTGGTTGCTGTGGCCATCAGATCCCCCGCCGAACAAATTATGATTCTGATGACTAACATATTCATGCTGCTGTTGCCCTACAGCATACTGTCCGTGGGGCGCCACGGTCGGGCCAAGTTGTTCCTGCAACACACCCCCAATACTGTGTTGACTGGTATTAAGATGCAAATTGTTTATTCTTTTCGATAAGGGCATAAACTCGTTTTGTTCCTCCTCGCGCGAACGTTTCCTAAAAGAGACAAAAATGCATAACCATTAATGGCCATCACAAAAGGGAGCCCCGAATCAGCTGTTGCACATTGCCAGGCATGTACGGTCGTGGTGACGCAGAGAAAAATAAGTGGATGTAAACAAAGAATGAACAACCAGGAAAGTGCTAATAATTACCTTGTGTCCACAGGACCGGCCATCGTTGCTGCGAGCGCGGAAAACGTTGGAATTCACTAACAAAACTTCTTTGTCATTCATGGAACTTTTAATTTCATGAAAATCTAGCTTTTCCACTGTATATTTCTCGTTGAATGTGCCTTCATTTACTCAGACTACAGGCGACCGACGGATGCTCGACATCATGTCGTGCCGTGTAATGACAACTCGATCATTTTCCTCAGAGTTCGTAGAACAGCTTCTAAGCTGATTAAATTGCTGTTTAAAAAACTTTGCAAATAGCATGCAATCGAAATTCATCAAGATATCTTTTATGAAGCTCTTGATTACACTAAAAATGTGATCGTCCTAGGTTTTTCCCAGGAATATTTCGCCATCAGCCACCCTGTGGAGCACTTCAAGAGAAAGCTATAAACGTGGCAGGTACAGAACTTCAATTTTTTGACACAGCTTGGTAGTCAAATTAGGGCCCTCTATCCACCTAGCGTAGCTGGACTGAGATATCCTATATTTGACAACAGAGGCGAGGAACTGCTGTCAAACGCTTTTCCTCAGTCCATTTTTGGCTTGTGGATGAGTCGTTTAACTACTTGCGACGTACGTAAACATTAGTTTCTGTCTGGCACGAACGATACGTGGTTTAGGAATGCGGTCGTAGTTTACTACATATTTTGCGAAATATTCGACTAAACCGCGTTCATCGTGCATTGTAGTAAGTTAGACAACATAGTGCTAATGCCTGCTGAATAATTAGCGCACAAAAATTCGTCCCGTTTTCGTGAGGTATGAGTGGCCCTAAATTTGATGATCGGCCGCAGTGAAGGTGTAGGCCATAACTCTAAAGATATGTGCTAAATATAACACGTTATTTACACACCACCTGGGAAGTGAATAAAGTCAACTATACCGCTCTGATTCATACGGTGGAAACATATTGGTGTCTGGATTAAAAAGTCTACAACTGCTCTACCTGTTAGAGCAGCGGCAATTACGTGCCTGATGTAAACATAATGCGGTAGTGGTTTGTGTCAACATAACTCTAGTTCCTGTTTAAAACATGTATAAATTTGTTTGTTATCCTTATGCTGGATAGCACTTAATTATGTTACACGATCTTTTCCTGACATGGTGGTTATAAGATTTACCGAAGAAGTACCAGTGTTAGTGAACCGTCCACGAAAATCCTGTTGCATGAAGAGGAAACAACAAATTACTTCCTCATTCTGCAGCAACTATCAACGCGACTTTCGTCAAGCCAAAACCACTCAACGACTTTAGCACCACCAAACATACCTACCGGAGATACTGAACGAGCTCAATAACCTGCGGGTAAGTCATACATTTACAACTTACCATTGAAATCTCTTTTAAAACGCTCAACATATAAAACAACATCTATGTTTCGGCTATGTTCTATTCTACTGCAAGAAAACCGCCACGTTCTCCAACACATCTGCCATTATGCTCTATTCTTCTTTCCTTGTATTCGACCCTGGCCATACATAAATCCTTGAAATTCACCTCACTGATTGGTGCAACGTCGGGTGCATAATGTCATCGAAAATTAATGCATAAAATCATTAGAAACAACCACGTTAATGCCTTACTATTTTCTACCAATGATTCTATGTTATTTTCCTTCAAATGAATTGATGGAAATGAATATTACAGTATAAATTACAGTACAGAACATTAGAATACACAATTTTTCTCCAAGTGTGGAATGCACTCGTATGCTAATATTTTCAAGCTAACCGATCAACCCGTTGCAACAATGTTTTCCGGGCGCCGGAGGCTTTTGGTGCGAAAACAACCGACTCCGTAGGATAGAGGTGAATGATACCTTTTGGGCATTAGCGTTAGTTGAAGCGAAAAACGAAAGTGAAACTGTTGGTGTTTCACGACGACTAACGTTAGTGATCGTAGGCTAGCAGCCATTGATCATTGTCTGCGGTAGTATTTCGAACGAGGTATACCGTCGGGATGGTAGTGTTAGCTCTTCCCAGGACCGGCTTTGTGTGATTGGCACCACAAACCGTTTGGGCCCGGCAACGTGTTCAAAAGTTCATCGTGCGAAAGCCGTTGGGAAAAAAGGAAAAACAATGGCACTGTTGGGACTGTAGCATTTGTTTTCAATATTAAACTTTTATGAAACTTTTAGAGCGAAATAGAGTATATGATCTTTCAACAATAACACTTAAGGACTTACTAGACTTGTCCTCCTTTCTAAGTTCGTGCTGTAGTAGTCAGTCCTCTCGTACAGGGGAGGGTCCGGTTTCGGTTGGGATTCGAACCCACGCCGTCGAGGTGGTTAGCCCCAGCGATCATGGGCCGATTTTCAAACCAGCGCTATCGCTTCGGGCCGCTCGGATGGAGTATTGATCGCTAACACAATTATCGTAAGAAAATTTCTCGATTATCACAAAGAACCAACCAAGTCTGTCTGTTCTCGTCTTCACAATGTAATGAACGAAGAAATACTCATAATAAAGAGACCGCTTACGAGAGGGGGACGAAAGGCAAAGAGCAATAACCAAAGTAAAACAAAAGCAACAACCACCATCGCGGGTTCGTGGTTTTGGTCAACGTTGTGGGTTATATAAAACTCTCTCCACTTTCTAAATTTTCTTTCTCCCCGCTCCACGATCGCGCGAGCAAGGCAAACTGGTCGCGCAAAACATGGAGCAGCATGCTTGCCGATCATAATGGCGAAGCAAATGGGAAAAGGCACACAAACGAAACGCAAAAACCTTTTGTGGCTCTAAGAGCCTTCCATTCGTACACGAATCTTGTCGACCGCAAAGGTTTCCAGCTGTTGATGGTGTGAAACCGGGCAGTACAGACGAACATCACCAACAAGATCGATCGGGTATTTTAAACGTTGGGAATGCATGCAGCCGACAATTTTGGTATAGACGGACAAGGAAAAGAATCAATGAAAGAAATAACACTTGCTATTTACGACAATTTTACTGTAACTATTTTAATTGACAGTAACTTAAACATTTTGAAGGCCCATGTTAAGAAATTATAAATGTTCCATAGCGTCTAACCCTCGCGGAGGCTTGTATGCCGCACATACGAAAGACTTCAATGCGCGAGTAAGAAACGAACCTGTAGCATCCGGCTTACTTCGATGGATTAGTTTATTTTGTGTATGAACCATTAGTGTTCGCAATAATGCAACGAGCGTTGATTTGGTTAACTTTACTAAATGTATCAATGATATATTATTTCAATTTTACAGTAACAATTGCTCATGGTATCTATAATTTGAAAAGTTTTGTTCTCGAGAAAGAGAAATTTAAAGCTGTCAAAAGATACTTAGGCAAACGTCGTACGCATAACGTCCGATGACGATATAAGTTAATCATTGGGTTTTTAACTCTTTTGCCTTGATGATTCATCGTCTTGCATGGCGAAGACACCAACACGTTTTCCAATGGAAGGACGCACACCGATAACGACAGATTGTGAAGCATATTGTTGTGAAGATCGAACGCTGCAATCTTTGCGGTGTGTTCGTCGCTAGTAGCATTATGTACTTTCCTTCAAGTTGAAGTCTAGTAGCTCTAGTACAAGAAGTAACGCTGGTCGTAATGTAAATCTTCCACTACTACTTCTACTCTTCGTATACTACGCGGCTCATAGTTCATCATCATCAATCAGACTGAGTGTAGAAATAGTACTAAGAGCTTTAGCTCAGCGTACTACTTAGCTTTTCGTTCTGATATAATTTCTCTCTAGTGAGTGGGATACATTTTTATTCGTAAAATATCCTGTTTGTTTCTTAGCTTAATAAACATTTGATAAAGTTCCGAACGCTCGAAATCCATAGTGCACTATTGAAGATCACTATCTGGTCGACTCAAAGAGTAGTTTGCTAGTCACAGCTGCCTGTTTCACGCACACTTCAACGTCTAGCCCGCGGTTGCTCACCCAAAGGGAAAGCATATCCACGCCGAGCTTTTGCCGAAGCGGATCCAACGAAGCTCGGCTGATCATCTCCGCTGTAGCGGCTCGTGTTGGCGACGTCGCGATCAGCAACATCCGCATACGATCGCGGCCTCGCAGCCACACGGCGACGTCATAGCGATCGGATCCGCGCTCCGGTACGGTTGTCGTTTCGATGTTCGCGATATTTAATTTACCACCGGAGAACCTTTTGCTTGCCGGACGAGTTCCTGGATTGCTTGCGTTAAGCCGCAGTGCGGGTTTTACGACAATTATACCCGCGTGGTACGTGTGTTACTCGTTGTGGTCGTTATAAACTGGAATGTGCTTGCATCTTTTCGGCATCGGAGCGCACCTTTCGTCTTGCTAGCGACGGAAAGTAGTTTCACTATCGATGTGAAAGCATCCGCGTCTCTCAGCCAAGCCTGCGTTGTGTTGTGTCGAGCAGCAAACGATCGAATGTGTGTGTAGTGTAGTGCACTGCATTGCTTTAGGGCATTCAGCAGTTTTTCGAAGACATTAGTCTCAAAATTCCCCAATAACCTGCTCTAACAACACAACACCCTCCCGTTGTGGAGGTCGCTCCCTTCTGAATACATAAGATGTTTGTGAACGCTATTGGCAACAACGGAAGACGAAACGCGGTGTGACGAATTTTTAAGATGACGTACACAATTCAAGTGAATATGCAACGGTGAATACATTAAATCATTTATATTGCGTGTGAAAACTAATATAGATATAACACAAAAAGGTTCATTCATTGTGAATTTCATTTGTGTGCATAATAAAGAAAAGTTATGTTCATCAAAATCCATTAAAATACGCAAATAGTAGTACTGTTCCCTCTTAGTTGATTCAAATGGTGGTTTTACATATTTTTTAAAGTAGTGTTAAAAAATAATTCGTATGCTTTTGGAAAGAAAGGTCTTTCGAGCTTCTATTGTGAGTGGATATATAACCAAAATCTTCCATTGGTTCAATGTGAAGCAGCAAAACAGCAGCGAAACTTGCTGCGACAGCGGAAGTACAGCATAGCGAAGAGAAAGGGTTACGAAATGCAGTTGAGATTTGATTTCACACTTTAACATTTTGTTACCAGTCCAGTCTCCGACCAGTGAAAGGTAAACTTCACTTTTCTATGACATCATTAATGTGTGAAAAGAGTTTTAGTGTGCGAGTGTTTGTGTTAATGTACATTGTACAAAAAAGCACTGGATACTACAACATTATGTATAGTGTTTGCTTTTTTTTCACTAAGATTGGTTAATGTTTAAAACATAAAATCAATGTTGGTGAAGGTCGTGTAAGTGATGAGGTGATGATCATTTTCCCGATTCCGTCAGCAGTGGGTTGTGAACATATGTTGCACTTGATTGTAATATGCTGTTGCGTGAAAAGTTTGCCACCTTGCCAAAGCGCAGTTTGGTTTAAACGAAACCTCTCACAATGGTTTTAATTTGCATACAGGTTTCGTTTCGAGTGAGAGTCGCCAATGGGCAGTGGACGTCGAGCTGATCGCAGGAAGTAAATAAATGTGTCCTGAAAGTAAAACACGCCGTTGCGATCGATGTCGCGGCGCGTAATGTGAAATCGAGTGTGAGCCGTGATTTCCCGTTAGCGACCCAATGCCAACCCAAGCCCAGGCAAGTCCCAACTGCACGCGTGTACGATCAATAATCCAATGAACCGAATAGGTGTTGGTGTGCACTAAAGCCGATCCTGGCGCGTTTGCATTCCGTACGTTTATTTGAAGTCGGTCTAAAAAGAGAAAAGCTTGCGCGAAAATAACTATAACCGTTCAACGGCACCGTTAATAGAGCCAGCGTCGTGGGCCGTGGTTGTAGAAAAGCTACTAAACCTGACGGCAACAGACAAGAATTTCAATTGGGTTGAAGAGTGCTCGAAAACATATTCATTAATGAACGAGTCCAGCATTGCCGTGGAACGGACGACGGAAGTGGACGAAAAGATGGACGACAATGAGAATTACATAGAGGTAAACTATGTTGAAGATTGATTTGTTACGAGAAGCATATCATAGCATTTCTCCCGTTTGTTACCGTTAGGGGGGGAGCATACATTAATTTTATGCTTAGGACTTTCAGATCATGCTAACTAATGTATTCCCTATTCTATCTCATTTCAGTGTACAAAAATGAACTTTTCCCAGTTCAACTCGTTCGCTGGGCCGCTAGCCGCAAATCAGTTCGCGTCAGCCAAGTTTCCACAGAATCTGTCAACGGCAGCAGCTAATGGGCAGGTAATATAAGCTAGGGTTTGCTTTCTTGTTGGCTTGCAAAAATGTACCTAACATGATGGCGTACGAATGAACATGAGAACAGATCGTTAACCAACTGTGTGTCGGATTTTGTACGAAAAGAATGGAAGGAAAAAAAGAACAAGAGAGATCTCCGCTCAACTGGTGGCCGTGACCTGGCCGAAGATGAAGGTGCCACGCAACGTTTGTTTAGGCGCGTTATTTTGCAATCCAAGACCAGCTAGCATAAATGCTGAGAACAAAGAATTGACATACTTTCACACGATAAGAATTCAAAGTTGCCCACAGCAGTTTGCATCAGCTCATTCATCAGCTGCGTTTTCCTGCTGATTCGAGAGATTTTGGTTCCGTGTCAGCTACAGCCAAATAGCTTAGCTTCAAATCGGAAAGGGAACAAGTGATTTCAACGCCACCACGCGGCAAGAGACTTAAGCGAGAAACCCAACCCGCCCTCTTCTCGGGGTAATGTTGTTGCCGCTTGCCGGTTGGGTATTTTAAGCCATGGTGTACTGATGCAAATGTGCATTTTGTTGAGGGTTTTTTTCTTATTTTACATGCGCATGTGCTATGACCAGAAGGCAAAAGGGTTACGAAAAACAATAGTCCACACACCATCACGTTGATGTGAAGGCTGGAATCAAAAAAAAGAACGTATAATTCCTTTGGAACTTTGTCTGTATTGCTACTATTTTCTGAGTTAGTTGTTCTTTACGATTTAGTTTACTATTTAGCAAATAGTTTTGAATGTTTAGAACAACTAGTTTTTATTTGTCATAAAACCAAGGATCCCGTGAAAGACCGTTTTTGGAACCATACATATTTCCTTGGCATTGCGAAAGATGTTTAATTGGGAAGACATCATTTTTTTGAGATTTAGTTGTAGTAAGTCATGCGAAAAGGAGGGTTTTTTTTCTTACAACGAGAAGGCTCTGTTTTCTGGGCTATCGCTGCAAGGGTTTCAATTTCTACTCGCGGATGCATATAACATTTTTCCGCCGTTTCCATTCGTTCGTTCCGCTCCGATCTTTACACTCGCTGCCCTCTGTCGGCTTCGCACTGCGTCGTCGTCACCATTTCCTTGCCGATCGCGGGAACGAACTCCACGTTTCGTTCATTTGTTGCGAGAGAAAACTTTCACTTTTACTCGACTTTTTGCCGTTACTGCTGTTGGGGCAGCAGCAATCACTATATCGCGTCCGGGCATTAGGAAGCGAACGGGACGGGACGGTTGAAGAAGGGAGAGGAATGACAAAGCCTTCCGGAGTGTTGAACTTGTTGAGGCACGTCGTGGGGACCGTCGGTGTAATCGAATGATCAGTTTTACCCCGTCGTGACCGTACGGAGATCGCATCCGTAGTCCTCGAAAACGAAGTCGACGTCCACCATGAACACGAAGAGGAAAATGGCGCCAGGTTTGGTCGTCGAAAGTGAATGTCGGTTTACCGAATAAAGCCGAGTGTTGTTGCACTTTAACATTTGAGAATTGGTAAAGTTTAGCCCGGCCGTGGAATACAAATTGGATAGAGTGTTTGTCATCATGTTTTATTTCCTTCAAGATTTGCCATTAATGCATCTCACTGTTCTTTTTGCGTCTGGCCGTTTTTAGGTCGTCGGATTGGTATCCGGAAGTGAGGGAGCTATGCAGTTTCTGCGACCAATGGATGGTACCGCCGTCAGTACAGCTTCGGCCGTCTTTCAGCAGCATCCGGCGTCACACGGTCAGATCGTAACGACTGCAGGGATGCCACAGGGAGCCATCGCTTCTCCGGCATACATCACTCTTCCTATCACGATGCCGGGTGCGAAACCGGGAGATGCGCAGCAGACTGTCCAGATCCAGGTGCTCAACCCTAACCCACTGCCATCGCAAATGACACCAGGCGGTGGCACTGGTGGTGGTCCAGGACAGGGATCAGGAGCACTGCAGACGACCAAATTTCAAATGGGACAGATGCAGATACCAATCCAAGGCTTTCAGCAAGGAACGACGGTGCTGACGGTGGCCTACAGCCCCCAGGACGAAGAGGTTCTGCACAACCAAGGACTTCCGGAAGGAATGACGATCGTGGCCGCACTGCAACCACAGGATCTGCAGCTGCTCGCATCGCAAAACCCGGGCACTACGACCATCCTTCAGCAGCACCAGCAAGCGCAGGCCAATCTATCGGGGAACGAGAGAAAAGTGGACAGTGAGAACCCGCCACCACTGCGGCAGATTAAGCAAGAAGTGCCAGCCCTATGGAACCACCAGTCTGCGGTCCTACCTTCGTCCATGGCGGCCGGAGAGCTAACGGAACTTTTACAGCAGCACCATCAACAGCAGCAGCAGCAACAACAACAGCACCACTTGCAGCAACAACAGCAGCAGCAACAACAACAGCAGCAGCAGCAGCAGCAACGGCCCCTGCACAACCTCAACCTGCAGCCATACTTAAAGTTTAACCACAATCAGAACACCTCGAACGCCTCGGCTATTATGAACGGTGTGCACCATCCGCATCTGGTGCTGCCTTCCGGAATAGCGATCGGGCCCGGAATCATCAAACAGGAGATCATCACAGACGATCACTCGAACGAAAACACCCAGTTTGGGGCCGCGGATAGTTCGGGACAGATGGAAAACGGTGGTGACGGCGATTCTCCCGGTGGAGGCGGTAGAGAAGATGGAGAGAACGGAGGCAACCATGCAACAGGGAACAACAATGGTGGCGGAACGGAAGCAAACGTAAATGGCGGAGTCGGCGGGAAGGCGCGAAAGAAACGCAAGTACAAAACGAAACCACCGAAACCGAAGCGGCAGAAGCCGGGACAGGTGCACATCACGACCGCCATCGACGGGACGGTGCTATTCTGCTGTCCAGAGTGTCACATGGCCTACCCGGAGAAGGAGTGTCTCGAGCAGCACCTGGTGGTGCACAAGATCGAGCGGCGGTTCATTTGTGATATCTGTGGTGCGGGTCTGAAGCGGAAAGAACATCTCGAGCGCCACAAGCTCGGCCACAATCCGGAGCGGCCGTTCATCTGCAACGTCTGCAAGAAGGGTTTCAAGCGAAAGGAACATCTTAACCTACATTTCGTAATACACAGCGGAGTTAAAACGGAGGTAAATCCTAGCGCGTGTCTGCGTGTTAGAAAATGTCAACTGTAACCATCGTTTTGTTTCCAGATTTGCAACGACTGTGGGAAAGGTTTCTACCGAAAGGATCACCTACGGAAGCACATTAAATCGCACCTCACAAAGCGGCTGAAGGAGGAGAAAGCATCAAATCGCACAAGTAACAACAATAACAACAGTAACAGCAGTAACAGAAACGCCAGCAATGGCACCACGGACACGACGGTTAACGGCACCAGTAGCAGTACGGGCGGGTCGATAACGGCCACATCCCTGCCGGCGGGGATCCCACCCGGATTGACAATCACGGCGTCCAGCGCGAGTCTGCAGGCCGGCGGAGTTGATAGTGCTTCGGCGGGGGTGCATCAAACGATGCAAAACCTTCTACAGAGTGCAATCAGCTTACCACAGGGTGTGACGATACATGTACGTACGTAAGGCAAACGGCCAGCCGTTCGTTTGAAGCCAGTCCACATTTTTTTAAATCCCCTTTTCCAAATGCTTAGGTACCTACGGCAGACAACCAGACGCTCCCGGTGCAAATCTCCTTGTCCCCCATGGTGACGCAGCAACCCACTGAACCTGATGGTAGTACAAGGACGGTCCTGGTATCCACTTCACCAGAAAATCATCAACACCTGCAAAATCATCCATCACAGCAAGCGTCATCACAGCAACAGTCATCCAACAACAACCCCGGAAGCTCACCATCGGCAGGGTTATAATAATGCCTTGGGACAGAAAGTGCCTTCTGGAGGAATGATATCGATGGCGATACCTTTCGGAGAACGACATACGTCAGACGCTGCAATACTCAAACAAAATACTAATCGACCCCAAAGGGGAATGCGGGCACGTGAGAGCGCCTTTTTCCTCGGGTGGAACCGAAACATTATTAAGATAGTGGCATTTGATTTTTTTTTTCTCGTTTTTTCCATCAACCTCCGATAGTTTTCGGACCCCGTGGATATGTTTGTCCGCAAAAGCACTCATTTGTAAATGAACATTTTTTATTTCTTTTGCCCTTCTAAACTGGCACCGTATGCTCAGCGCGTGGCATATTTTCTTGTTGATCTGTAGTTCTACTATTTTACGTTTTACGCATATTTTTAAAAGTATTTAACATCACACGTACCATTAGAGATGAAGTAAGCTATGAGTATATTTATTTTAAAAGCCAGACACAATCCGGAGCCATCGAAGTGAACTCGCAAACATCGCCCCAGACACGATTACCGCGTGCGGATGTGTAACACAAGAGTTCGTTTTGAGGAACTGGATAATGGGTCTGCGGTTGTTTTCCCTTTTTATTGTAACTATTTTAATTTATTACACGTTTTATCTTTCTATAAGGATTGTTCTAATGTACTGTTGCAATGTTGTTACTGATGCGCAATCATTGTGAAATTCATGCAATACTCTTTTCAGTTCATTTTACATTTCCATTTAGATCCAATGCGCATCGATTCTTTCTATTCTTTAAACGAAATTGTAAATAAAATGAATATAGACGATTTCATAAGAAAATGGAAATAAAAAAGAAGTATTATTTTTGGATAAAAGTATCATAACTGACTGGCAAGCTTATTGACCTCTAGGGCACACATTAGAAATAATCTGACTTAGCGTATGCGAGATAGAATTCGGTTTTTCTTATACAACTTCGAATCAGCGTGGTGTCGATATTTTTAATATCCGTTACGTCTATATTGACTGCTTTTTGCTCAGTTAATTCCTTAAGCTCTCGGTTTGCACGACCGATTAGATTTCGTACATCGGATAGCGCAGCCAAAAGGAATAGCTTTCGAAACTTTTTCCCAGAACCCTTCGGTCCAGCCAGAAAAGTTCGAACATGGTCCCTCAAAACGGATGTCGTCGTATTGTCCGTAGGTAATTTTACCACCATACATTCACTCGTGACGGATTCCACGGCCATTGCTTCAGAGTCGAAAACAGCATTTTTCTTCAGATTTAAAGCTATACTTATAAGACAATCAGCTGCTTCTAAGGCATTTTCATGTATGTCTCCGTAAAAGTATCGATAAACAAAAGAGTATGCGGCCAGAACATTGGCAATATTGAAACGCACCGCTGAAGACGGTTCCTTGTTAAACAAATCTGCGAAATTGGGTATTTTATCCCACACTCTAGGACAGGCGGAAAGCAGCTGCTTCTCTTGTGACGACGGTCCTTCTACTGGTTGAATTAAATCTACTTTATGCTCCTGCGTCCACCAGCAATTTAGGTCGGGAAGAACTTTAATAATATCTCCATTTTCTACAAGGCTTTGAAATTCCTCCTTCTCTGCACCAGTAAGTCGTTCCCATACACTGCTGGGGTCATCCAGGTCAACTCCATTTAGCCGATCGGCTAGTTCAACATCTTGATCTTCGTCATCCGAATCCGGGATTTCCTCGTCGGAACCATCGGAAAGTGCCTCATCTTCTTCTTCATCAAGTGTATCCACGAGCTCTACTCGTCGCAGTATATCAACCATAGCTTTGGATGATTCTTTCCCTTCATCTTCGTTTCGCCGTAACGCCAGTTCTTGTACCACATTTTCCCGAAAAAAGCCCTCCGAACACTCCAGGTGCTGCTGTGATTTGTAACACTCTACGGAACAGTATAGTACATTGCACCGCGGGCAACTATATTTGGCAGGCTTTTTAACGCAACTGTAATTAAGAACGAGCGGATTAAATAGGGAACATTCTATTGGACAGAAGTAATAAAACAAATCTTACATTCTACAATCGCCCTCGGCCATTATTGTGTTTAATAAATTGTACACACAAAAACTAAGGAATTTTGCTGGGTTCGCAAAACTTCGACGCAGCTGTCGATATGTTTTTTACAATCGCGTTATTCAGAAAAATTAATATTTTTACAACATTGCAAAATCTATAGGATGTTTATTATGAAACACAGAAAAACAATCGATGAAATGACGAATAATTCTGTACTACTGTTCTGTTCTACGTAGAACATGCATAGTAATCGATGAACGGAAACGGCAACGATCAATGAACGGAATTTAAATTGTTGGGGAGGGATAATAGTACTGTTTAGGGCAGATATTTTAAATCTGTTGGACGCTTGTAGAAACTTGTACCATTTTACGCCAGATGGGTGAAAAAAGAAACCAAAAAAGTACGTTAGTGTCGCTTGCAGCAACCGAAGGTAATTACGTTTGCAGAAAATTTACATCTGATCTGATATAGTGATGGGAATGATTCGAGTCAAAGAGTTAAGGGCCGGATTTCCGAATCCAAGTTCAAATCTGTCACATCCAACATACTGATTATGGCAACTATTAGCTAAATTCATCAACCAGCAGCAAATTCAAATAACAAGATGCTTAACGGTAGACTACTTTTAGCCTGGAAATAGATTCGAATCCAGTTCAAATCGGAATCGAATGATAGCTCATTCCAACCGAATCAATCCATTCGAGTAGAATCCGTCAAGAGTGCAAGTCTTCTCGTGTTTGCCAACACTAGTCGCCATAATGGTGAATTTTTTCGAGGCGAAGTCGGACGGCGTGTCGTTTTGCCTGTCCGCAAGATTAATGAAATAAACGAGTGCATCGTAACCAAACCAACCTACATTTGAGATATTTTCCATCTACATAGCAGGTGAGTTGTACAGAAGATGTTATTTAGTCGCAAAGTGCGTTTGTTGCAAGGAAAAAGTGAAATCTAAAAGTGCAGGTGTGTGACTCAGCCGTTCATCGTGGAGAAGAAAATGGCGGAGCTCTAGATTTTACGTTGCTTTTTCTTCGTGATGTGTCAGTGGTTGCCACCGACGGATGTTGTTGCGCCAAAGGCAACAGTTCATGTCGGCTGGTGTGTCAATTTGTGAAATTTAATCGTTTTATGGGACGAACAAACAGTGGGTTGCTGAATGTACCATTACTAATTAGGATGCTCATATAAGCCTGTCTTGTTCATTTGACTTTTATTTTCATGCCATATCTAAAAATTGGTAGAGCATATTGTAGTTTGAAGAATACAAAAAAGGGAAAACCCATGAATACATTGACTGAACAGTCAGTTCTTACAACCATCTTTTATCAATAAAAATGAGTTTACATGGCAGGAAGGGGTTTACCCTTCGCTGTGTTCATTAGTAATATAATAAGTTTTCATTAATGTGAGCTGATGCTTTGAATTGCTAAAGAAAACCGTGTGAAATGTACAAAACAGTCTTATCAAATCGGGGAAAACCCCTCTTACGTTATCTGTCGGTCATTCTATAACATTTCGTAACAAAGCAGTTTCTTTTGCAACATGTACGACTGATTGCCTAAAATAGATTTTCTTCTCTTGTTCCTCCCCACAGCGGATTCAAACACGGCAGACTGCATTGAGTCGGAACGAGAAGGGGGTACGGAGCCGGTAGCGTAGCTGCAGAGGATTTGTGGCAAGGGCAGAACTGTCCAGCTGCTTCTCCAAGAGGCCAGCCACGACCCCGAAACCCATCCGCGTAGAGCCAGATCTGCATTCGCTGATAATTTGGTGTTTAGTGGTGCAGCAGGTGTTATCATGGATGAAACATCGCTGCCCGATAAGCGCGCCAAGGAGATTGAGCAAGAATATCTCTCCAGTTTGGCCGACTTGAACGTCAACAGCAAGCCGCTTATAAACATGCTGACAATTCTAGCGGAAGAGAACCTTGAGTACGCTCAGATCATCGTGTCCGCGGTGGAAAAACACCTGGCAAAGGTTAAACATAATTTATGTCGATATTTACTATTCTTCCACTCCTACCACATTTCCATAAACAACCTTTACCGTGTAAAATAGGTTTAAACCATACACTGCAAGTGTTTTCGTGATCGTTGGTGTATAGTTAATGCTAGCACCATGTGTAATATAAGGATGAGAAATGCATTGAGATGTTTATACGAGAGTGGCAAGCGAACCAATTCGGGTGACAAACGTTAGTGAAACTGATTTGTGAAACAAGTAAAAGTATAAAACGCTTCTAGTAGTACCATGTGAACTGTGAATTCGTGCGACTTCTGTGTAGATAGGATAGTTTATGAAGGTTTCTCTTTAGTTAGTGAAACTTGCGTCAGTTTTAGTCAGATTAAGGTCGAACCTTGTTCCGATACCAGGCGCAGAAGTAGATTGCGTTTCCATTTTAAGAAAATTTATCGAGGTTAAATTAATATCTGAATTATAATCTGAATATCACAATGAAAGATGCATGTTTCTTCATTACTACAATTCATCAAAAAACAAGCATTGCTTGTAAGCGTTCTATATGCTACTTTGATTGCATCATCACAAAGTTTCACTTGCGTACTGCCAAGACCTCTCGAATTCAGGAACTTTAGTTGTCTGCCTCAGGCTCAACTGATTGTTGTGTTTAACTTAGTTACAAAAAGAAAACTAAGTAAGCCATTTAACGAAATCTAATGCCTGACTGGTTTAGTAATGTCCCATGTGAAAAAGATTACCACCAGCTCATTGTAAAACAACTGATATTAAAGTACATACAGTATTAGTAGAAAAAAGATTTTATAATGAGAGATCGGTTTTACTCCCCGTAATCAATGCTGAAAGTAAAATCGATTGTCCTATTGCATAGAGAAAGTTTCCATAAAATGAACAAAAAGACTGACTAAACATGTCTAATGTAGAACTGTGGAACCCACACAAATACACACTCACAAAAAGTTATCAATTATTTTGTACATTAGCCCGTAGGAAATGGTATTGTGATATTGGCTAGAGATATTCGCGAATGATAAGTAGAGTCGCCATGTGTTACCTAATCATGGACTTCACTCAAAATAGCAACTGATCATTAACTCTACAAATGTGCCTTATATTATAAAGTGGTTGCAAAGTAAAATTCTGGGCAAGAAAATAATGCAAATAGAAAGGAAAAAGAGAATGGATAACAAGGAAAGTTAAAGAAAAAAGGTTAATCTATTGACTATTGACAAATAAATCATTCTGAAGCGAAATATCTTTTAATTCCCTGCGATGTATTAACGAAATGTATTGAATGAATTGCTCAGTTTTTTTTCTGTTTTATTTATTTTGATTTGCCAGTTAATGGTGTAAAATTTTGGGCAGTTTGCAAATTCTATTCTTTGACCCCAAAACTTTCACAACAAGTATACAAATTTTAGTAAATTTTCATGGATTAGCAGTTAGATAAATCATGCAGCAATTTGTAGGTTGTTACAAAGATTTAAAAGCTCCGGAGAGGGTGTGAAGAGTTATTTTTAATTTTTTGTGTTGTTTTTAAGGACTTAACTATCCATGGCTGTATAGGATTTCTTGAATAACTATATAGTTTCTGTTATTAATCAATTTTCAAAATCTGTGAAGTCGGTTTGATAGTTTGTCAAAGAATAGGAAATTTTCTTTGGGCTAAATTTGCTTCGAAATGAAGACATACGTTTACGCACTTTTTCGCGTGTAGATGCCTCATTTTTTAAAAAGTTTTTATGTTTACTCACTGTTGGTCACTAACGAAACAAATAGTATTTTATCTGTTGAGGTACAGCGAACTTTTGTCATTTTTGGTTAAAACGATCACAATTTAGTGCGATCGACTATCGTTGTTTACATCATTCATTGCTTTAAATTGTTTTGTCGATACTCTTGATGCCACAAAAAGACAACCAGAGAGAAAAGAAAATCTGCTTCAAGAACAAATCATCTCATCTCCTGTTATAACGCATTGGTTTTAATATAGGTTGTTCCAGACGTGAAGCTGCCAATACTTTACCTCGTTGACTCCATCGTTAAAAACGTGGGCAAACAATATCAATCGCTCTTCAGTCAGGTCATAGTGAATATGTTTTGCGGAGTGTTCGAGACGGTACGTAAAAGAAAGGAAGACCTCTAGTCTGGTTGAGGTTGGCTGGTTGTTTTTCTTATATAGGGTTCTAATCATGCCGGGAGGCTTTTTCTTTACTTTCTCTTTTTTAGGTGAATGAAAAGATACGTGAAAAAATGTATAGCTTGAGACAAACGTGGAACGAAGTGTTTCCGCAGTCTAAACTGTTCGCCCTCGATATAAAGGTTCATTCGATGGATCCGGGATGGCCGATCACGGCACAGTTGAAGCCAAAAATTCACGTTAATCCAATGTTTCTGAGAGCGACGGTAAGAGTACATTTAGTGTTTGAACATCCTGCAAGTCTTGACGCAAATGTGAATGTCGTTACAGGTACCCGAGTCGCCAATGCATCAACAGTTGCAGGACAAACAACGGCAACTGCTGGAGCTTCAGGCACAAAAGTTGGAACTGGAACTGTTGGCTACGAAGAAGCGTATCGAGGAGCAAGAGAAACAGCTAAGTCTCCAGACGGCAAGCGTGGCCAAAGAGGTAAGTAAATTGTGTCTAGATTTTCGTCATCCGCATGCGCATACTAAAGTGATGTTTTCCTTTGTACCTTCTTAGCCTCCACCGGAAGTACGAAGAGCCCTCGATCCCAGCGCAGGCCAACCCTCGATGATTTCCTCAGCCGGAGGTGGTCTCATATCGACAGCCATTCCACCACCGGGAGTTTTACCGAAGAGTCGCATTGCTCCCGTACCGCAAGCGATGATTAACATGGTTAAAACGCGCGATCCTCGTTTGGCGAAGCAACAGGCTGCGGCACAATTGGTGGCACAGACCGCAGCTGGCACGAGGATGATGATGGCGGCAGGTGCGCACGCTGCTACCCTAGGACCAATGACAGTTCCACCGCCCGTCCTAGCACCCGTCTTGACGATGGATACTACAAACCATGCACCATCAAAATCTTCATCCTCGGCGTCCGTCAGGGAACGACTCGGTTCAAAGTTGAAACGATTGGACCCCGTTGGAGGCAGCAGCAGTTCCGTCCGATCCGAATTGGGCGGCTCGGAGGATAACGGGAGGATAAACAAGAGGCAGTCGTCTTCATCAAGCGTTAACTCTTCTTCACACAAATCGCGCCACGATCACGATCACAAATCAAGGAAAGAGCGCAAAGAACATTCGTCGTCCTCTACGTCCACCTCTTCTGGCAGCAACAAATTGTCGGCCAGGAGCGATCGTGGATCGTCCGGTAAAACATCATCGTCGTCGGTTTCACGTGCTGGTGGAAGCACGAGTGGTGGTTCGGAGAAACGAAAGCAACGGACTCACAGCAACAGCGATGGTTCACCGCAAGGTCGCAAGTCACCTCATACTACATCGCCTGGAAAGAAGAAGACATCCTCCTCGTCGGAAAAATCCAACCACTCCAGCGACGGATCGACGAAGGGGTCGGAAAAATCGCGACCGGAAAGCAAAGCCTCACCACCGAACAGTAAAGTGTCGCGACAGGCTCGGAGCAACAGTACGGATAGCAGGAAGCAAGAGCATTCCACCGGGGGTGGCGGCGAACATCATCCACAAGCTAGCAACAGCAATGATGCACAAGACATCGATTTGCGTTTCAGTATACCCGAGAAACGGCTGAAGATCGACGAGTCGATCGCCGAAGGACGCCGCTTGATGGGAGAGATGAACGAAGAAGGCACAACAGAGGCCCCGAAGACATCGGATGTCAAAAGTAAGAGCGACATACACACTTTCCATTACTATTCACCACCTCCGTCTCCGCCAGTAGCATATTGTATTTGTCGACACCTGGAAAGGAAAACTGTTTTAATGCGTTTGGATTTGATTGGAATTCGCAAAAAACGATGGAAAGGAAAACCGGCGGCGCCATATTTCTGTGAAATATACTTTCTACTCTCTCGGATCCTTTCCCGTAAAATCTCATCCGCAAACGGAATTGCACTTATTATGAAAAAGTTCTCATTCGAAGAAAGTGTGGTTATTTAATTAACAATGTTGCCTTTGTGCAGACAACCAAATAACTTTAGTGCAAAAAACAAAGATATGAGGCTGTGATTGTCAAATAAAAGTACTTTAAGGTGACTCAGGTGCACTCGGCGAGATACAAGAAGAAACAAATTATAGCCACACGCTTGACATGGCTATTCATTGGTGCGGAATCGTCGTGTTTTCTTCCACCGTCTGAACGTCTGCTTCATCTCCCCTCCCTTTTGCATCGTGTAGGGACCGAGTTGTTTCCGCTTCGATGTCCACATTTACCAGGCAATACTCTCCGTGTTGAATAGTATTGGATGATTTTATTTTTTCCACCCACAATTATTAAACTTGTTGTCCCAAAACAAAAAGAACTGCGCTTTGTGGAAAGAAAAGAGGGGTGAAATAGAGACATTATTTTATAATAAACTTTCTTCCAGATATTAGTCCAACGGACGAAGAAGAAGCCGTCTCAGCCATGATTGCGAAAGACATCGGCTTGAGATCGATTCCTCTCCACTTGCTCCCGAATAAACGCAACACGAAGGAACTGGACGGTGAGGTTGTCGTTGGGCCGTTGAGATCTAGAGAACCCCCGGTTGCCATCCGATTGGATGATGATGATGAGGATTCTGATGAAATGGCCGGTGGCAAGAAGAGAAGTACTACTGGCAAATCGGATGAACCCACGGCTAAGAAGAGCAAAGCGGAAATGATTGATGCGTAAGTTGAGCTTAGTAAGAATTGCATTAGATGTGCGGTCTTTTAACCTTTCGTCTATTTTTGTTTTTCCTTTTCTTAAGCCTGTTTGGGAATGAAGATGTTGATCTTCGACCCCCTTTGATGATTTCAGCGGACAGTCAAGAGATTAGCTTTGTTAAGGTATGAGAGTAAGAAGTTAACCATAACATCTCGATCGTGCCTAATCCTACCTTTTCTTTTTATGATATTTTTCAGTTGGATGGACCGAGGTCTCCCCTTTTGGAAAAGAACGGTGCTAATCGTTCCGATGCTGTCAGGGCTAAACTGGCTGAGGTCGCCAAGAACCAGGAGAAAGATAAATTAGGTCGCCCGTTACTTTACAATAAACTTCCAGGTAAGGTTTGAGGATCACGAGTTCGAATGATTGTTCAGATGCTAATCCAAAACCCCCGCTTCGAATGACTTCCACCCATTTAAGATGATCCAATCGAACGACGACGGTCGATAAGTTCCTTGGCCAAACCGGGTGACATAGATCTACGCCATTTGCCACCACCCGTAAACGTGCTGGATGACGACGACAACTCGATGGACAGCATGAACAGCAACATCAAGACCATCATCGCTCAGGCGCAGGAGCAGATGGAGAAGGGGGAAATCACGCCGGAGCAGTACAGCATCCTGATGAAGCAGGTGATTCAGCTGAACGAAACGCAGAAAATCCGCCAAGCGCAGCGCATCGAGCACGGCACCAAGCAACCGGAACCGACCGTGATTCGTATCGACGATAATGGATCGCTGAGCGATGAGGACGATGTGATTGTAACGTCCGTTACGCCGGCGTCGTCCTCTTCGACGGCCACCAACGATTTCCGTGGCAAGATTCATCCGATCGATGGGAAACCACCGTTCGAGGTGCCATTCGGTGGCACCGGTGTGGTCCCGATTACGTCCGTGCCGCCTCCAGACATCCGTGCGCAGCGAGGTAAGAACCCATTGGCGGTAGTGGGATACATAACGTCCAAAAAGTTTCCATTTGTCCGGGTCAGTGAGACGGTCGTAAGATATGATGGTGGTTGTGGGAAATATTTCGTTACAATACAAGAATCCATTCTGTTTGTCTTAATTCTGCCTGATTGGGTTGTTGGGTTTGTTTTCATTATTAACCGAGGGGGGTGTTGTTATCTGCAATTCAAAAGAAAAATCGCATCGCATCATAATCAAACACGTTTCCGAAAAGATGTGTTCCCAAAATCCCGACAGGGCAGTTGGGGTCATTAGCTTCTGACAGTAAGCAAAAGAGCTTAACACATATGGGACCGGAGGATCACACGGTTGAGGTTTGTGCATAGGTAAACATGATTTGTATGTTTTTGTTTGTTTCGTAGACCCTCGAAGGCAGCGCGAGTCCAAGTGGAATCGGGTTGATCCGAGTCCGGTCGCATGGCCAAACCGTGCTGCTCCAGGCGCTCCACCTGGTGTTGTTGGGCCCCCGATCGTGGGCGGAATTCGCTCCGGAACAGGAGCTGCGGTCCCAAGCCCCTGGGAAACGGCCCCCTTTCCCGTGAATCCTCCCCCAGCCCGATACCCCGTACCTTCGATTCTACCTCCGCTTGGTATTGTTCCGCACGCCGGAGCGCCACTCCCACCTAACGGCGGACAACCATCCGCGCTACTGTCCACCAGCGCCAAGATGAACGATAGCGTGCAAACGATCAACATCGATGGTATCCAGCGCGAGATTCGTTTCTACGAGGATACGGCGGTCATTTTCATGAACTGGGACGAACCGAAAGAGATCGGGTTCCAGAAGGGTTCGCGCATGGTGGTGGTCGACGGGCGGGAAACGTTTGAGCTCGGCTTCAACGAACCGTACAAGTCGGTCAGCATCGACAACAAGGTCTACCAGATGCGCCTGGGAGCGCCCACGAGGGAGCTGTACATCGACGATCGGTGGTACGAGTGCTATTTCGGTGACACACTGAACACGATCCGGTTGGGCGATAGCCAACGCATTTTTAAAATCGCCGGTCCAGCCCCGCAGGTAAAGATCGGCGAGCTGCGGAACGATCTCGTCGCCGGCAAGATCAACATGATCGTCGACGCAAAGTACATCATACCGGTGTTCCTCGACTGTAAGGTGCAAACGTTCGAGCTGAACGGCCAGGCGCATACGCTTCAGTTTGCTGACTTCCTGCTGACGGTGGTGCTCGACGAACATCCGTATCCGGTCGATTTCGGCTCGCTCCCGAAGGTGTTCCGCTTGCGGGGACGTGAATACTACATACGCTTCACCTCACTGCCGAACAATGTGCAGCCGGGTAACGTGTACATCCGTGACATGATCCGCACACCGTTGTTCCGCGACCTACGAACCCCGCCGAAGGATCCAGCGGCGCTCGTGCAGGCGCCACCCAACATCAATAGTCTACCGTTTGGCCCGACCGGTGCTCCCGTCTTGGGAATACCTCCGCCCTCACTTGGTGCCGGACCGTTCGGAGGGTTGAACACAAACAGCAATCATCCGAAGGCATCGATGGGGGGACCGCATTCCAACTCGTCGGCGGCGGCAACAAACAACACGATTTCAACTGGCCTTGATTATCTCACCAATCTGATGCCATCGATGGCGATGCAATCGAACAACAACAACAACAACGCCAACACTGGTGGCACGGCGGGCTACCGGATCGAGGCGGATGAGAAAGCATCGTCCGGCGGTGGTGGTGGAGCGACGAGCAGCGGTGGTGCTGGTGGAATTCCACTACTGGCAAACATCAATGTTGAGGAGCTTTACAAAAAGATTGTCGCGGCAGGTATCATCACCAAGCTGGGTGGTGGTGGTGGTGGTGGCAGTAACTCGACGGCACCTGGAGCTGCGGCCAACGACGGAGCAGCAGGAAAGGATGCTAAAGATGAGGTAAAGCCTAAGGACAAAGAGACGAAACCACCCGTTCCCGCAATCGAACCGGTTCTGCTTGACAAACCGGAAACGCTCAAGAAACGCCAGTCGGCCATCGTACACCAGCTGTACTCGGGTATGCAGTGCAGCAGCTGCGGTGTCCGATTCCCGCCCGAGCAGACGATGAAGTACAGCCAACATCTGGACTGGCACTTCCGACAGAATCGACGCGATCGTGACTCGGCCCGCAAGGCACACTCTCGCAAGTGGTACTACGACGTGTCGGACTGGATCCAGTACGAGGAGATCGAGGACCTCGAGGAGCGCGAGAAGAACTGGTTCGAAACGCAGCAGACGGGAGATGGCCAAGGTGACTCGATCAAGAAAGGGCACGGTGGCGGCAGTGGTGGAGGCAGTAGCGGTGGTGTCGGTGGAGGTAGTGGACCGGGAGGATGCGATGGCGACGATTCTTCGCCGAATGGGGAATGGGGGTCACCGCAACCGAGCTGCCCGGCCGGTTCGGACGAGGACGACCGACAGTGCCACATGTGCCACGAGGTGTTCGAGCAGTTCTACAACGAGGAAACGGAGGAGTGGCATCTCAAGTGTGCGATCCGTGTCGATGGCAGCACGTACCATCCGCTGTGCTACGAGGACTACAAAGCGTCGCTAACGATGAGCGAGACCACGTTGGGCGACAACACGACGGTTGGCGGAGCTTCGCTTGACGGTGATGATGATGATGATGAGAGCCGAAAGACTGACACGACGATGGAAACGGGTGAGGAAGGTGGTGACGGTGACGAAGGGACGCCGGATGGGGCCGAAGGAGGAGATGCTGCAACCAAAGCGACATCCAAGAAAAAGACTAAAAATGGCAAAGGTAAGCTTTGGTGGGAAAGAGGTGTTTGCGATCAGAGTTGGCGACGGAAATAATGTTGCAATTTATAAAATTAGGAAGAGTCAAACGGCTTGGATCGAAAAATTTAAAACTTTTTGCTTTCTATCGTTGTTTAGCCATGGAAGCAGGCGAAGCAGGCGTCGAAAATGATGACGACGATGAAGATGACGACGTCATAGTGTTACCTACCGTAGAGCCGGTGGTGGAAGAGATTCTTGACGACGATGCGGAAGAACCGAGCGGAGACGCGGCCGCCGACCCTAATGGGGACGAAACGGTTCCCAAGTCACCAACAGCTCGGCAGCCCGAGTTCCAGGAGCGGCAGATCGATGAGGATCTGTTCATCCAGGAGCCGAACATCGAGGTAACCGATCTGGATGATATCGAGGACAAACCGCCGGCTGCTTCCGGTACGGGTTCCGGCCAATCGGCGGCCGATGGTGCTGGGGGAGCCGTAGGAGACGAAAATTCGCTTTCATCGCTGTTGCGAGTGAAAATCAAGGAGGAACCGAAGGAAGACGACGAAGTGGACGAAGAGGATGCCCTGTTCGAAGAGGTCGGAACGATCGAGTCGAGCTTGCTCGAAGTTAACGAGCATTCCTCGCCGATGGAAACCAACGTAGAAGAAGGTATGTTCCGGTGAAAACAGTTTTTGGGGAGTTAAGTAGAAGGAACTGTTCTCTCGCCATATGGCATGATTTATTGATAATAATATGAATGCATTTGTTCAAGCAGAATTTAAACACACACAATACTTATTTATTCTTCATTTTCCCTCCGCTCGACTGCTGCTTTTGACGTCGTCGTAGATCTATACGAAGACGTTATCGTTGAAAGTGTTCCATCGCCGACAGAAGGAACGTCCAACCAGCAGATGGCCGCCGCGGCCTCCAAACCGTCCCTCGATGGCAACGTGGACCTCCAGGACCCACCACAGGCGGCGGTGCTGGTGCCGAACCGGATCAAAATCAACATCACAAACTCCAAGGCGCTGCAGAACCATGGTAGCGGCAGTGGCCAGGGGGCGAGCGAGGGTGAAACGGGCGACGGCTCGAATGTGAATAGTAATTTTAACGAGAACAGTCAAAGCGGTGGCGCCGAAGCAATCGATGAAGGGTCAGGCGCGGGAGGACCGAGTGCGATGTTTGACGAGCTGAGCAACGACGCCGTCAGTGGCTGGGGGGATGAGGTGGAAGAAAATAGAATAAACAGTACCTCGGCGGCGGCCGCGCCGGTGCCGGCCGAGGTTGCGTTCGAAGAAACGACTAATGTTGCGTATGAGCGAAAGCCGACGTTGGCGGGCATCGAATTCAGCCGGTGTCCGCGGGTCACCAGCGGCAGCGAAGCATCCGGCCTCTGCTCGATCATGTAAATATGCCATCGAACACGACGTCGAGCAGGAACACGATTGCGGCGGTCCCAACCGAAACCAAACCAAACCAAACACGTAAGGGAAGATCGACGACGCGACTCCGTTCGAATGCGAATGTGCACGCCCCTCAAACCTTCTCCCCCCACGTCTGTCTGTGTCTGCCGTCAGGTTCCGTCGGTAGCCCGAATCTCTCGAGCGCATTTTTCACGGAAAGCACACTTTGTTTTCGCACTTTCGCGCGCAATGCCCCCATCCAAACGCGTGTATTAGAAAATTGTAGAGTAGGCTGCGTAGAAGACTATTTGTTTTATAGGTTAGGCTTTTTTAAAACTAGCATTTATGTTTTTTTTTACTTAATGAATTATGTTTTGAACTCTGATCTTTCCGACTCGGGAAAGTATGGCGAAGAAAGGGAGATGAAGAAGGAGGCGGGAGGAGAAATGTCGAGGAGCAAATCAGCTAAAGCGCTCTAGTCACGACGCACGTTTTTATTCAAAGCAGCACACGAGAAAGGATGATGAAGCACGGATGCGGCATACGAAGTTTTGGAATCGAACCGGAAATTACCCCACTAAAGAGACAACCTTTCCGGGCTTTGCGGAATTGTTAGCGGAAGGGCAAGTCTATTTTTCCTTTTTGTTTCACTAATCACGAAAGACATCCAATCGTTTTTATTTCATCGTTAAACACTATTGTCCACCTACACACACACACACATTCCTTTTTGTTTATGATTTCTTCAATTAGTACTAAAATGAATTCTCAAAACTGAAATGAATGGATCCCTTTTTTCGTTATTATTAATGATGGCAAATAGAGGTGGGGCGTTATGAGAAAAGTTGGGCAAGGATTTTGAACTGTTGAAAAAATAGCGTGTATGAATAAGAAAATTTACATCACTCAAGCCCAACTGATTCAAACAAATCGGCAGCGGGAATACGTATTTAATGCACATACGACGAACGCGTCAGTCCTCGTCATCTTCCAATCGTTGTTTCTTGGTCGTCGGTAGAGCACCCCGTGTCCTCCGGATGGAACGTCGTAACTTTGAAGGAAATTTTTGAAATGAATAAAGCAAACGAATTGCAGTCGTATTAAAATAAAAAAAAAAAACACATACATTTATTCTTAGTTGTACACTGTATGCTGGATTGGAAGGTGTTTATCTAATAAATAGTAACACTAAATAAAAAAAACTACTATAACTACCGAGGTAAAAAGCTGTTGGTAAAAGTAAATATACGAAAATAAAGGTGAAAATACGACGTCGCATCAAATTGGAAAGGAAGCATTCGGTTGACCTTTCGTATGCTGGTGGTAGCATGGAATGATTTTCTAGTTTAATTCTTACTACGAGTTTTCGCGTGAATGTGTTTTGTTTTAAGTAACATTTTCTAGTGTCATTATCGTTTTATGATTCATTTTGTTCTACCCAACTGTGGCGATATAATGGTATACTCAATAAAGTTTTTGCTATTAGATATACAAGCAAGTTTCTTGAATTATTCACATTCCGAAAGTATTAGAAAGTTGTTGGAAATTAAACCATGCGATCCGAAAAAAGCTTTAAGATTGCAGTTCATCAGATTATATACTGTTTCGTTTTATTGAGCATACAAATATGTTGTTGAAAATAAAATGATGCACTAACATTCCTTCTTTAATACACATCTTTTTTAGTTTTAGTTATTGTACTAAGTTTTTATAGTTTAAAATATTTGCAACTTGGTTAACATACAATTACAACAAAATGGTCCGCGGGGAGTTCGCGACAGTCGAGCGATAGCGCCGGTTAGAATATCGGCCCATGAACGCTGGGGTCCACCACCTTGCTGGCGTGGGTTGCCCCTGACTAATTATCCACGTACACAAAAGGAACAAAGTCTAGTAAAGCCTCAACAAGCAGGCATTGCGAATGGTAACACTTTTAAAGTCATCAGGTAAGTAAAACCATACATCTACATCAAGGATCCCATTGCAACAAACTCTATAGCAACGAAAGAAACTCCATGGCAACAAAAGATAGAGTAAAAAATTATAAATAAAAAATCAAGGAGGAAATCATTACAGAATTCTATGTACAATTTATTATATAACCGTTAAATTTTCTAAGCCATGACCCCTGAGTGAAGGAGAAGAAAAAAAAAGACATAGAACAATGATTACTATGCGCTTAGTCGAAGGACATAGCAAAACACAACGATCGTGTAAGCGTTTCCGTTTATTATCTTATTTGTTACAACTACAAAACCATACTCCAATATGAAGTGAAGAAATACTATGCTTCTCCTAACGATCGAAAAATCTGCCAACCCGTCCGTTCCCGTGTCCTGCTGTTTCGCATTCGCTGCGGAACAATGTTCCACACACTTTCTCTTCCTTGTCCTTTGTTCTTCACTTCTGCGCCTAAGGACACAACACATACCATATCATCGCTTTATGCTAAGCATTCTAAGAGCATTTGTTGGCCGCCCACCTCTCGACAAAATGCCTCTTGCACAGCTACATATTTCACCCTATTGCACGTTGTCGGACGACTCCAACCCATGGGAAGATCGAAGAAATGAGACATTAGCGAGAAAACATTCCGATCCTCACCACACCTTAGGTCTTGTGGTGAAGATTAAACAGGTTTTGTAACAGGAAGTTTAAATAGATAGGATGTTTGTTCATTTTTGTTGGAAGTGGTTATATCATAAAATTGTAAATGGTTTAATAGTTGAAAGAAATGTGTGTCGTTTTTAATGCAGCGCCCCTAAACTCCTCTCTAATTCGATTTTCTATTTTTTCCCCATTCTTTCAAGCGACCCTTTATGACTTCCTTCTGGAGGAAGAAGGTGAATGGGAAAAGAAAATGATGTCGTTTGAGATTTCGCGTTCAGTTAATTTGCGTTCACTTCATTTGCTGCTTCCCTATGCTTTTCAATGTACTTCATTTCTTTCCTCTTGTGTAATATATATTTTAACGTTAAAAAAGAAGGTATTTTCCTTCCCTTCTCTATACAATTCCGCTTAGAGCGGTACTACACTTTGTCGAATGGATTTTTTTTTACAACAATACACGTCCATCTCGTTTGCCTTTGCACAACTTATCGCGTTTCACCGTAAGAAGTTAATAATAATAAAATAATAATAACATCAGATGAGAGACAGTAGAGATAAATGTAAATAAAATAAAATAGTATAGCGCGCGACCCATTGCAGATGCATTCTTCATGCTGGATGAAGCAATGGCTGGACAAAAATGGTTCCTAACACTATTTGGAGTGTTTGAGTATTCCAATGGATTCGATGAAAGGGGTCTCTCCATCCTTCCGCCTTTCGCTTTTTTTTCTCTCTACTCTACTCGCCCCGTCTTTCCCCGATGAAATTTACATCTTCTTAAACATGGTCAAGATGGCGGCGCAGATCGTTTGCGCATCCGTTTCCTCCGGGTACATCTGCATGACTGTTTGCACCTGCTCCTCCGGGAAGATACTGGCCAGATGGTAATGCAAGCGACGCCGATCGTGCTGCTGCTGCTGGTGATGTTGCTGTTGTTGTTGCTGTTGGTGTTGCTGGGAGTGATTGGTGGCCGGAGCGACTGCTGGGTTGGACGACCAGCCGAGATTGATATGCGGCTCCGAGGATGAAGCTGGCGGGGGCCCATTATGTCCCCAGGGTCGCACGGAGTCCGGAGCCGAGGCAATGCGTTGCACATGCTAAATGAGGGACGGAAAATATGAAGACAGGAGGTGGATTAATTTTTAAGCATGAAAAGAAGAACACATGCAGCCAACTTTGTTTTTTTTCTGTTGCCTAGAGACAAACCTAGAGTTGTGTTTTAGAGATTCATTCCGATTGATTCATGAATGTTTGAGCGAAACGGGAGATGTCAATCCGATTCCTCCGTAGGATGTTAGTCAATAGACTACCTTTATACAAGCAGGTAGTATAAAGGGCACCAGCTGCCCTACGTTTGTTCTCTACTTGCAAAGATTAGTTCAGATTGATGCATCTGAGTGTCAATTACCCAACTCTAAATGAAATCCAACATTGTGGAATGCTACCCTACCTGATGCAGTTCCCATTGCGTTGGAGGCGACGGACGTGACCCTCCACTGAGGGAAGGCGCAAGAGGTCTATGTGGCGAGAGTTGTGGCGCTCCAGCGGCATGGGACGATTGCTGCTGCTGCTGCTGTTGTTGCTGCGGTGAACCGGGTTGCTGTGGGGAAGATTGTTGCTGCATTCGCTGCATCTGATAGATTCGAGGATCGCAACCGGCCGGGTTAAGTGTCAGCTGACGGTGCAACTTCCGGTGAAGATTCACGCCATCGTGCGCTAGCCCATTCGGATCGGATTGATCGAGGCTCGATGACGACGTCTGCGAGACAAGACCTCCACCGCCTCCTCCTCCTCCTGCACCGCCGGTCAATGCTCCTTGATTGGCCTGCTGCTGTTGGGCGGAGGAAGGTTGGTGACCTCGGGGCCACATAGCCGCCTGCGACCCTGGGTAGCAGCCAGCGTGATGTATCCCGGGGGCGGCGTGATGGACGTACGGTTCCTTAGAAATATTTTCTATACTATGAGATTTGGGGAATATCTGCTGCACGTCCATGCCGCCATGCTGTTGATGCAGGTGGTGCTGTTGATCCCACGGAAGCGGACGATTACTGGCCACTGCGCCTGGTGGAGCATGGAAAGGCAACTGCTGTGGAGGCCGTACGGCCGGATGTTGCCCCTGATGGGGTGAGAGCATCATCGGATCGGACGGCATCGCCGGTGTGCCAAGGTTAATGCCACCACCGTACGCTAGGCTGCCGCTGCTCTCGGAAGGTATGTTTGATCGTGTGCGGCCTGTGGAAACGAAAAAAAAACATGGTTACCGAATGAGAGCAAAAAAGAGGATCGTGCATTCAACTGCTCCTAATGGAACGAGTATCGGTTTTAGGACCAAAAACAAAGCGTATGAATGAGCGTCTACTGGCTTCGAATTGTTCTATTTTTTGTCCACGAACATAGCTTCATATCTATTGACGTCAAAGGAAGTACTTGGTTTTGTTTTTTCCTACTTCAAAGTAAAAAAAGAGCCTATCGGCACAACTTACATAATGCTTTTCGTTTATCATTGATTGGACTAGTCTCGCTGCTGCTGTTGCTCAGAGGAACGCTGAGTGATTTTCCTTGGACCGCACAGCGGCCGGAACCACCTGCACCAGCCGCCCCAGCAGCACCCCCTTCTAGTCCGCTACGTGCTTGTAAATGCCGTGCTGCGTACTCGGAGAGGCGCTCCGTAACGGATTTGTGTGGTAGGCTGCCCCGCTCCGGATGGTAGAACTTGCACTTATTACCATAGGTGCACTTCTTGCCGTAGGGACAGGGCGGCGGGGGGTCACCTTTGCGTGGCTGCACACGCAGGAAGTTGTCGAGCGTGGGCCCGGACCGCCCGAGCGGATCGTCCGGTGGCATGAAGCGATCGTTGACGAAAGAGTACATCAGCACGCGCTCTTCGACGACCTTCTTGAACTCGGAGCTCTCCTGCACTAGATCGCGGTAGTTGTCGTTCGAGACGACGACGCCGTCATTGTCTGCAGCTAGCTGTGGGAACGAGAACCATATGAGATCAAACACAAACCCAGTGGTGACTTCACCGAGGACTCTCTTTACCTTTAGGATGTAGCGATCGTCGTAACACACCATTCGCTTGCCACCCACCAACCGGGAGGGGGTAAATACGAGCATCCGTTCCTTCTCCAACTCGCTCAGTATCTCGCCATCCTTGACCGGGTTGTCCGGACGGGAACTTTCCTTGCGCCACTTCGGCACAAACACCGTTATGTCCTTGTGGCCCCGGTTCTTGAACCAGTCCACACACAGTCGGATGCCGCGGCACGAGAACACCTCCTTGTTGCCGTGACTCATCGCCACGTTGCTCCCGTCTATCACGATCGGGCGCAGAGATTCTTCGCTGGCCATTCCGGTGCCGGTTCCGGACGTGACCGATGTTGAGCCCAGATCCGTCCCCAAACCCCCACCAGACTCACCCAGCCCATGGTGGTGGTGGTCGACGGTAAATTCGTTCGCACACTTTGCCCCCGGCTGCGAGCCCAGCTTGATCAGTTCCGCCAGCAGCTCGTTCTGGGCCGGATTGGGTCCGAGTCGTTGCAGGGCGGCCTGCACCAGCCGCTCGGTATACCCAAGCTTCAGGGCAAACTCGACACGCTGCTGATAGCCCGGCGAGTGCTCCGGAAGGGCCGTTGTCGTTGGGGACACATCCACCGTCCCATGTGGATGGTGGCTCGATACACCACCACCACCTCCTCCTCCTGAGCTCACATACTCCGCAAACTCCTGCCCAAGCGTGTCGCTAGTGGTGCGCGAGACCTGCTCGTGCGAAATGTCCTCTCCTTCGCAGTCGCTGTCGTAGCTGGAGTCTTCGGCCTCGTTCGTGCATAATGAGTCGATAAATTGCTGTAAGAGACATACAGAAACACATGCGAAATATAATCATCTCTGAAAGGAGTATTGTTCAAACAAATTTCAGCAGATTCGAATGCAAATGACAGAACGGACAACCCGAGCCGAACATCTTCTACTGGCAAACCGGATATTCTATTCGAAGCACCACCTCCTCGATCGCCTCGCGATCTTTATCAACAAACTCTAGTGTAAATATTTACCCAAAGATTCAAGTGTAGCTGTTTGCCAACATGAATGAAAAACATGTTCAAATGTGGTTATCAATTTACCTTTTGATTGAGACTGGTTGTGATGAGCATTGTTCTGGGATGGGGAATTAACTACTTTTTAGCTTCTTAAACGAAATTGGACCACACTTTGGAGGAGAAATTTGAGGGTCCTTACTGAGGTCGGGGAGAGCACTTTTCGAAAACTCGCAAAGTTTCATGAATGATTATGCCACCGAAGGCTTAAGAACGTCCCAACGACGATGGGAAGATGATGAGCAAAGCTCATTGACTAATTCACACACACATTTACAACACACGCAAATGACGACGACGGCGACCGACGATGATGATGATGATGATGTCGGCGCGGATGTGTAGCCCGCGAACAGGTGAACACGGCACGGCGTAGGGCGAGCGTGGATCGCGACCGCGGACGGTTGCTGGTATGCGTCTCCACGACACGGCACAGGGCACGGGAAGGAGGGAGTGGGGATTGGATGGTGGAGACTATAGTCAACACGGATGTGTTACCCACCACTATTTTCACGTTCAACCCCCGTTGCCGGACGGGGTGATGCTGGTGGAAGCGCGGCCGTAGGTTGTTTAACCTCTTTTTTTTCGGAACACACAGCGAGAGAGATACGCCGACGTAGTTCCGTAGCTTCACCGACAGTCAAAGCTCAAACCTCCACGGAGGAGAACCCGGACTTTGGCGACGGAATGTACGAAATTCGAGTGACGTCACGACACACTCCGTCCGCTGGATCGCGAGAGATCACCTGGTCGTTTTCTGCGTTCACGTTCGCGTATTAAATCCTCGCTCTCACTCGCTCTCACACGGTTCGCCTCCCGAACCCGTCGTTTCGCGTTCCGTCACACGTTGCACGATACGATCGCAGCCTCCGGAGGAGGCGAAGGAGGAGAAGGAGGCAGACGATGGGGATGGGAAATAGCGATCGCGGGGTCTTTGCGGAACGTTCGTGTAGACAGACTGCAACCCTGCAGCCGTTTACGCGGTGTGACGTCAGCAATTCGATTGATCGTACCGATCTGTCGCTCCCCCACCAACTGCACCACCAAAAGGTTCACGTTGTAACACACGAAGTCTTGTGGTCGATGGGACCAGGAAAAGGCACTTTCTCTGCCCGGGAGAGACGTTGCGGATGTAAACCTTTCCAATGGCAACTATGGAGGCGCCACACACTGGACAAAACACCGTTTGAAGCGTTTGTCACTCGCGTTTCTTAAACTGCGGCCTACTTGGTCGAATAGAACAGCGTTTCCATCGCTATCGCTTGATCGCTTGAACCCCTTGGAAGGTAGTAGGCCCGGACTACGTCACACTCACTTGACCGACGACGATTCACTCATCATCATAGTAAACATCCTCTTTCGGTACACGAGCACTTGGATCCGCTGGCACTGGCTGGCTGGTTCGATGCAGCAGAAACCGAGGCCGCGTATATTATGTTGACTTTGGTGCGGCACTAATCCACACAAACACACTCGGGGCCGCGAGGCGAAAAGGAGAATCTGACGGTGTGAATTGATATAAATCTTTGACCGCGACTTCGGCTACCCAACAAACAACCTGCGACGAAGCGGTAGGATGGTACGCGGGGGGATGCGATGCGAAAACATGCAAAAGGTGTTCGCAGTCCGCGATATACACGCACGGTCAGCTCGTCTTGAGCGGCGGGCCACAACTGTTTTCCATTCATTTGACGTAGCAAAATTTCAATTCCGATTTCACGCGGACCTAGCGTAACGTCCGCCCCACCACCGGCGTCACCAGCACCACACATCGCCATCATCGCCGGCTGGGCGAGATGGGATGGAGCCGGATTCGACGCACGAACCCCGGGGTTCTCTCTCTCGCGCGCTCTCTTTCCCTTTCCCTACCATTTTCCAGGGGGAACGCAACGCACCCCGCGCACGTACGTTAAGCTTTGCTGAAGGTGGACATAGTCGAGGATCGTCAGCGATCGTTGTCCCTTAAATCAACCGAAGCTCATCCCACAAGCGTGGTACACTGAAATAACATGCCCTTAAAAAACGGATACCAGGACCATTGTGAGTGGACCATTTCAAACATGATACACTTAGTTGTTATTTAAAGAACACATCCATTTTCATTTACACCAACATTGAGTTTCCTAATTTTCTCCGATCCTGAAATCAAAGCTCTTTTGTGCGATCTTCATAATCACTACAAAATTGATTTAAAAAAACAAATCACCTTTAGTGGAAATTTTAAGATCAACATGGCTAGCAAAGTAGCTTAAATTACATTATCAAATGAACATACTATTTGCAAAGAAAAGAGAGGAGTTGAATAAATTCGCGAAAGCTCCGCAAGAGAGGGCAGGTTGCATTTGACGAAATTTAAACTGAACGGAGGTTCGTCGAGGACACAGCCGTCGCGGACCTCATGGAAACCCCCAAACCACCTCTCTGTGACAGTGTGCGTGAGCAATCAAATTGGCCGGGGATAGTCCCCCTTTCCCTCCACTTCCCACGGGTAACCTGTAGGCACACCTTTCGGAGCGACCGCCGCCTGACTCAGAGTTCGAAGTCGGCTTCGCGCTAGGAGGGGTGAAAGAAAAATGCCAAAGAGTAGGGTGAAAACAAACGAAGAAAACGAAGAAGAAACGGCAGCTCGAAGGAGTGAGGAAGATAACCCATCGCGAATCTCGAAGACAGAATGTAATGCTCTGAACGAACAGCGGGCGCGAAGAACCGGTGAAGTAAAAGGAAGAAACTCGATTGCGGATCTTCTCCGCGGTGGCGACGACAACGATGGCGCACGCGCAGCTCACCTTCGCAAAGCGGGCCATTGTGGATACCGTGGATTAATTCGCGTACGTGTGTTTGTGTGTGTGTATGCATGCGATGAGGCTAGGCCGGAAATGGACGAATGGGCTGCAACTTTCGAGCTCCCGCAACAGCACCAGCGGGAGGAACACGGGGACCACGAGAGAGATTGAACCGAGGCGGATCCGAGGACGTAAGTCATTGCGAATTGTACGAGCCTTCAGACAATGGGGCAATGGATTGATTCACCTGGTCAATCACAACTGGTCATCAGCTGACAACCTAAGGGATAAACCAAAGGAAGAGCAAAAAAGCTCCAGGACATCAGACCCATTAGAATCCTCACAGTTGCTGTCATTCACAGCGTTCAAGAGCGTTCTACAACCTATGGTGGCTAAGTTCTTTTTTCGACTTCAAATAATCTTTTGACTCCACCGCAAAAGGCCGAAAAACCGGCAACCTTTTCGTCGCCATCATTCTGCGCACCCGGAACTAGCAACTATTTCACGATTTCCCTCCACAGTTCGAGTCCCCCCATGGAAGCATCCGTGTGGCATAGTGCCCGAAAGGTAAAATAAACCAAATAACAGCTCTCGCAGCCCGAAGTTTCTCATTTTCCTCCGCCTTTTCTTCATACGATCGCGGGCGGGCGGATCTATCGCCCTGGCCCCTGGGAACCGAACGGAACGGAACGGAAACGTCAGAAAACAGTTTCTCCCGGACCTAAACTAGGCGGGCCGCAGCGGTGGCGGCGGCGGCTGCGGCCGGTGACGGATACGATGGTCGCGCGATAAACCATGATCAAGTTTTTCCCACATCGAAAGAGGAAAGGAAAAAGCTTTCTCTTTCGCGATCGACCATGCAAAGCGTTGCCATGGTGCCCAGCCGGGGAGCCTCCGGGTGCGAGATGTGTACCATCATCCGCCTACTACCAACGGCTGAATAACCTTATGTTTAAGTGTCTGAATAAGGTGTGCAAAATAGCCGTTTCTTCAAGTGATCCTATAGAATTTTTATTTGGATTTAACAAAGTATAAACCACCAAAATAAACACCTCCTGAAACTGGAAGCAGGCGGGGGAGTACCGTGGGCAAGGGGATCCGTGTTGTGGTGCTATGTTATATTGCATGTTGCACTTCAAGATAGCAACGTGCTTATCAGACACAGTAGGCTTTGAGGGGTGTGTTATTTTGCGATGAGTTGCTCGATAACTTCCCGAGGCGTACCAAACAGTCCGTTTTTTTCAAACGGGCTTTTGAGGTTGTTTACACAAGTACAGCAAATTGTTGATCTGATAGGATAAAGTCCAGTCCCTCCCGGACATTCCCAGGCACACGTAGCCATCGGTACTCCATATGTTAACGTCAACATTCCTACCAATAGACCCGGCAAAATCATCCATCTCTTCATCAGTGTCGCTCTGCACTCGACCGGCCCGATGGGCCACTAATTATTGTATATCCGGATTTCGAACCATCCTCTCGATCGCTACTTGAGCCTCGAAATGGAAGAGAAGGAATGCGCGATCGCAAACCTCTCCACCTTTCGCCGGGATGGGGCGCGTGTGGGAGCTCGGTTTATGCTTTTGCATGTTTTACGCCGCCATCGGTAAGACTTACACTTTGCAGACGCAGTGGCAGCGGCGCGAGTGAAAGTATGGCCGACGACGACGAGGTCCAGCTGCTGACAAAAGCCGCTAGCAGCCAGCCGAAGTGCTGCCGATAAGGAGGTGTGTAAGACCCCCTCCGTGCTTCTGTCTCATCTTCCTATCACCTACCACCGCCCACCCAAGGCTTCAATACATCCGGCTTTCCGTTGTCATGTTGATATATCGATGAAGCCGACCCATTGGCAACCGGAAGCTTTGCGGAGGACTGAGCAAGCAGGAACTACCGAAATTCGTGTATAGGTTGAATCCTTCTTGCTGACCCGGATGGTCGGTCAAGGCACCGGGGGTTGGAGAAACGTTTTGGTCACGTTTTATTTCCATCTTCGTTGTGTGACCATATTCTCCCGTTGGTTAGGGAAGCCCGAAAAGAGTACCGCGAAGGGAAACTTTCTCTTGGCGGAAAAGGCGGAACCGCTAGGAATTGCCCGATTTTTCGGCGACCCGGGGGATTCCCTGTGCGATATTTACGATACAAGTTGCCCAGCCATCTTTTAATACAACCTGTGAATACACAACTACCTCCACCATTTCCCTTCCTCCCAGACGATCGATTGCCAAGGTGGGTCTAAAATGCATCTTGAGACAAGCGGGCCCGGCATGGAATATCCGGTTTCCATTCATCAACCCGAAAAACAGACCGCCCTAGCTAGCCAGTGGACAACCAGTAGGACGGAGCGGAGGTGGTAGTGTTTATTTTCACTTCACATTCATGCGGACTCCATGCCGTGTTCGTTCCTACCTACCACCTTCCCCCACTGCTGTACCAAGATTTGGACTTTCGAGGCCATCAACTCGGGATCTTGCGATCGGGAGTGATGTTTGTACGTAACGCTTTAGACTTTAAATTGTTATCTAACGGTCGTGGTGTAGAGGATCAGGGGTTTTTTGTTGTAGAATATGCCTTTTATTATTCCTGTCCATTAAACGATCGTTTCTGTATTTTTCTATTCCTTTTTTTGGACCTGAGAAAATTCAAGTCAGTAGCAAATGATTCAAATATGATATTGGCTTTTCCAATCCATTCGAAATAGGAAACGGAAATTAATGAAAAAGCATAACAATCCCGACGGCCTATGCTAAAGTATCCTCCCGTTGCCGAAGCCAACGAGCGATGGGTCAAGAAACCTGCTTTGGAAAACGATACAGCTGTTTCCGAATGATCGTCCCTAATCACCAGGCGCTGGCAAAAGCCGACATCTTTGCAATCTCGCGATACGGTTCGCGGTCTCGATCTTGTTCACGTCAGTTTGGAGATTTGGCCACGCAGCCACCCCTCCACCCCCTCCTCCCCCTCTCCGTCCATCAGGTTCATGGTGTGCGGATCATTGTGTTGGTGGTGGTGGTGGTGGTGGCCATCGTTTGTCGTCGTCGTCTTCGCCGCACACGAGTATTACGCGCGGCGGCGCGATCAGTTTTTGCTAATGTTGGTTAGTTTATTGCACAAATTTAAACCCGGATGTATCGGCCAGTACCAGGGCCCGGCTGAGCCGCGAGTTCGCGGTGCTTGTTGTTGACGGCGGTAGTTGTTCGACGTTCGATGACTGACTCTGAAAACTATCCACCACCGTATTGTTGGCACAAAAACACGTTGCCACCATTTTCCGTTTCCCCAAGCTTCCCTTTGCGTCTTCCTTCGGTATCGTATCTCGTTCGACTCGATCCGCGTGTTGTTCTTTCGCGGATGATCTATTGATTTCCAGCTGCGCTGCTGGTGTTTGATTGTTTTTGTCCACCGTTACTATTTGCATTGTGCCGTCAGAACCAGGAAAACAACATAGGAAAGAATCTCTTTGCCATACTAATCTTTTACAGCGTGTATCTTCGCGGATTCCTATGGAGTCAGTGAACTTGATAACATGCACATTCCCAGCCCCTGCGATGCTCGGCTAGAACACTCCCCAAGGGCAATGCCGGTACGTGTGGAAGATCAATGGGCAAGCATAAAAAAAACAGGAACAACAGCCGCCAACCTGGCATAACCGGTGAGAACTCATTCCTTTTTCCGCCAACAACAACGGTCTGTTAAGGTGTCTGACACTTTTCGCATAAGAATAACGTTCTAAATTTAGCTCAATGACGACACTCGTTGAACTGTGGAGAAAAAAAAATCCCACCGTAAGAACGGCAGGTCCATGGGATTTGTCTGTCGGTATCGGATATTGTGTGCAATATTGCCGGATAGGAGTTAGGTTTGTACTTCCTTTTGCAAGAGACAGTTATTTAAGGGTGAAACTGATGACAATTTATACTGGAATTGATTCTTCGCTGCAGTGGCTCGTTGAAAGGAAGCTTTAGAACCCAATTATAAACTGTATTAAAAGACGATTAAAAGTAGCTAAAAATAGCCAATGCAAATAAAACACATCACTCATGTTGCTCCCATGGCCTTGTCCGGACAAGAGCGGTATGACTATCATTGACCAGTGCAGTTCAAAGACCACGCGCAGCTTCAGTAACACGACTGCACGATTTCATGATGACGCAAATCAGAACAGAGTGTAGAAACCGCTCCTCATTTTGTTCCAGTGTGTCTATATGTGCGTGATTCTTTTCCATCGTCCACTTCTGTTCCGACCAAGATTCGTGAGCTGATTAAAAAAATATTAAGTTTAAAATCTGCCCAATTCCGGCTACTGCCAAAACGGTTGATTTGTGCCGCTCGGTAGAATCTCTGGATGCGGCTGCCTGCTGCCTGCTGCCGCTCCTGCTGGGGGTTCCATCTTTATCAGTGTGACTTAACAGATTTTTGGACGGTGTAATGTAGAGCACGAATAACCGAGATTGGTACACATCCCTACTAGTCTGGCGACAGGTGGCTTCTTTTTATAAGCCTTAAACAATCACGATCACTATAACCAAATCATCATGTTCAGAACGGAACGGCTGGTTTGAATTGTGTTAATTTGTAACGAGTAGATTCGAGTAAGCGTTTCTTGACTGCGTTTCAAGGGTGCAACTTTTGACCAACCCAGCAGGCTAGATTAAGTTTTTCCTGTATTGTATGTAGCTCTCTTGTGTTTGGATAGTGGCACGAGAAGCACGCGTTCACCATTTTTTTTTTTAAATAAAACACATCGTAGGAATCAGAGGAAACTAGGAGCGATGGTTTCAAGAGGCAGTTTCGAACAAAACACATCATTTATCGATAAACTTAACCACCAGAATGTTTACGTCCATTTTAATGTGGATGTTAATCGATACGGTTAGTAAAATTGAAAGTGTTTTTAAAGCGTCTAAATTACCCACACACCCCAGGATTCGTAGATGGTCAATCAAGTGCCATGATCCGGTTCTAGGTAAGGTTTCGATTTCGGAGCACAAGTGTGTCTTGCGCCATGAACTAATTGATCGATAGCGGTCGTAGAGCACCTCACACGAGACAGGTCATTCTTAAAGTAGGAAAAAATGAAGAACAACCAGTTCATTCCGGTTTGAATTCAACCGTTAGTACCGCTGCAACTATTTCACACATTCTCTAAGCTGGGTCTGGGGGCACTGCTTTAGGCAAAGCATACCGTTCACCCTGTGTATGCTAACTGCGTGAAACAACCGGACAACGAGGACGAGAATGTACCGTCGAGAAGATAGGAGGTACCGCAAGTGATAAACAAATTCCCTACCCCTGGCATGCATGCCGCTCGCGTCCTAATTTCTTGGAATCATCCGGAATGTCGATTGCTCGAGCGATTACGCTTCATCTTCTCTCAATATGGATCCTTCGACGGATCGAAAGCAAACATTGCATTTAGTAAAGCTATCACGTACCTGTATTTGACATAAAAGATCACCGTTGCCAACGACGATTGATCCGACAGTACTTCCTACTGCCGCTCCCGGTCCGACGATGGTTTCTTGCAGCACCTGAAAGGTGGCAAACTGTTGCTGATACTGCGGCTCGTCTTTACTCTGAATCTCCTGCAGCTGTACATTGAAGATAGCCCTCAGCTTCTCGCATATGGTCGGTAAATTGGGAAGATGTTTTCTTCGCACCCGCACTCCGCTTGTTGGGAGTGTGTGGGACAACAGTAGTTCACTTCCGGCAGGCAGGTTGCTGCATCCGGCTGCAGAGGCCTGCCTTTGATATGGCGACGTTGGCGCTGGGAGACTACGCTGCATAGTTTGCCTTAACTCCATTGCGGGCAAACCATCCTGCATTGGCTGTGGAACGTTGTTGTTACTGGCGTGGTGTTCTGCACCAAGGATCTATTTCCGAAGCTGGAGAGCCGCGAACAGATCACGGCTAGCTCGCTGTACCTTGCTTGGAGATCTGTACTTCAATTACACATCTTTTCGACCGAGTTTCAGTAGCCCGCACATCTGCCCGAATCATAACACACTAGCTCGGTTGGACTGCATATGAAGCACTGCGTTTGACTGCGGAAATACATGCATTCGCGTTAACTGGTCTTGTCTGATCTCGAACAAAATGCAAGAACTGGGCGCGTTCGTCGTAGCGGACTGATTTTTGCAACACAAAAACTTTTACATTCCATCAACAAAACAGACACGCATCCGAGGTTGCTAGAGACTAGGTCCAGTTATGACAAGCGGACCGAGGTTCCGTTATTTTGATCGAACTGTCAAATTCAAGCGTTGTTGTGAAATGGGGGTTGCTCTAACCAAGGGAACTACATGCATAACGTATTGCAATTTCAGAACAGGTTAAAATTATGTATGGAGTCGAATCCCGTCTCGGAAACTCGCTTGAGAAGTTGAAAACAAGTTTTATGGTCGATTTCTTGCCTTGTCCTTCTCCTTTTTTTAGTGAAGAAAACATTTCTTCCTCAATAATATACCTGGTCTGCTGGACTAACGTTGAGCGGGGGGCCATACCAATTGCATACTTCACGGCAAAACTACAGTTAACGTTCGTCACGTGTTGCTACATGTGTAAAGGATATCCTTGAATATTCAAAGTTTTACGAACGTTGCAAGCTGAGAAGAGCGCCACGAGAAATACTACGGTAGTATATTGTACAACATCATTCGCCATCAAGGGCCACGTGGTGAATGCACGAGTTGGGTTTCAGTTTAGAAGAAATGTTCATCAACTTATTACGAAGACTGGTTTGATGGAAAACTCTCCGGGCATGGTGATCAAATTACCTCGTTTAATCATACCACGTGACTTCAACTCGTAACTCGGAAAATATTTCCCAACAAATTTAAGGATGCAAACATGTTTGTTATTGAATTTCATTGTACTGCAACCACGTGGCGTATCCGAGGTCACATGATGATTTCGCGGGTCAGTATTAGCATCAAAATCGTACTTTCTTTCTAATTGTCTACAAGAAATACATATCCATGCATGCAAAGTACAACACAGGTTTAATAATTTATATGAATTCAATTTTGTTATTTTCTTTTTTGTTTGAGGACAAAATTAGAGTAATTTCAAGCATTTCCTGTCGAGTCTATGGAGTGATTGGTGGGGGGAGTATGTATGATTTTCCGTTCGGTGTGAAATTTTTAAATAAAATATCGCTTTCGATGGCTTTGGACAAGGGAACCGAAAAACAAATTATACCTGCAACTAGTGTTTACAGCTTCTTTTTTGTCACGCTTTCCACCTGGAATCAACGGTACCGTTTTCGTCCTCTCGAGTTTGTGTCTCTTATGTGTGTATATATATAAAGAATTTATACAGAGTTCAATCCCCGCTCGGCTTACAAGCAGGCTATTGTTGTAGGTCATCCTGTCGCGCAGCATCCCTTATCAACCACCCAACGGCATTTTCGTATGCGCCATGTTTTGGAGGCCCCCTCCTTAGAGGAAGGGGGGGAAAACACCATCCCATCGGTGAGAGACGCATAGTTGTGTAAAAGAAGACGCGCATTTGTGCTTCGTTTGGCAGTCCACAACAAATGTGATGCAACTGACCAACAATTCACACACACACGCACACCTCAAGTAGTGCACCGCTTCTCCAAGAATACGCGCACCCGAACCTGGCTCGGTCTGCTTCCTTCACTGGCGTCTAATTTTATGCCTTGGCCGTAGGCCCTTTTACTATTCCATGTTTTTAAAGCTTAACTGAGTGTGCTTTCCACACACACACACACACACAACATGCGCGGACTTTGTCGAGGGTCATCCCCTATCTCTCGGCACTCGAAGGAACATCCCCGTTTATTGCAAGGGACTCCCGAGGAGCACAGAGAAGAAAAACTGTAGTGGAAAATTCGTTTTCATGCTACCACTCTCTTTACAAATAATAGTTCAGCCTTCGATTTCGTATCGCATATAAATCGCGACGTATTATACAACTTTTACATTGTTCTCTCTCGCTGCTGTGTGCTATGCTTTTTTTCCTATCCACCATTGGTGGCTGCCCGCGTTCGCGCTCAAAAGCTCAAGTTTCACTTCCCTTCTCGCGTGTGCTTTCTAGGTATACCCCGTAGAAAATAAATTACTTTCCCCCTCAACAGCCATTAATATCCCAAGATACCATTACTAACTGTGCTCTGCTGCGCCAATAGCTCCCGCCCCACCACCATATAGGGTGGGGTGGGTGATTTGGATCGCGACAATGCAACACACACTGTGGAGGATTCGATTTTAAAAAGACTCTATTTTACAAAAATATCTTTGCCTACTAATGCTCACTCACGAAGGCGGCGCCAAGTAATAATATGTTTCTCCCATCGTCGTCGTTGTTGCAGTAGTAGCTGTGAGTGTGTTGAATGATCCTTTCATTCTAAATTTGTATTCCTGCTTTTCTTTAGCTCCATCTTCTATTTACCTACGGCCTCACATCGCAAACACACCGGGCCGTTCCAGAGAGGGTGTGCATTATGATCACCAAAACAAAAAAAAAAAAAAAGGATCAGGAAGTATCCTTTACTGACACTTTCGTCATTTTTAGTAACATTGCTCTGCTTTGTCCCTCAAATTGATTTGTTTGCTTGCTGCGTGTGATTTGCTATGTTTTCCTATCTTTGATTCTCTCTCACTTTGTTCATTCTCCTACTACACCCACACCCACATACACACACACACAAACAGCCCACTTCCTTTGTGTCTTGATCAACAATCAATATAATAACGTAGGATTAAATTTTCATTCTAAAAATGCTAGTATCCGCATTTTCCACCTCCATCTATTCCAAATGGGACATTTTCATCTCTACACATCTCTATCATTTGCGCAATGTTGCTCCCATAACGAGCATTCGAAAGGGTCGTCCACTGCATCTGGAAGCAGCAGCAGCACCCAGTGTCCTTGAACATCACTAGCAGCCCGTTGAAATAAACACCACGTAAAGCAGAATACTAAAAAAAAAGCGTAGTAAAAGTCAACAGTTAAGTGTATCCTTCCGCGCGTATCAGCGGAGGATAACAGAACTAGGAGACGTCGATTCGGCACTTTCTTCTGCCTCGCGGAGAGTTTGCCACCATTTGTAGCGGTCGCCCTCTACCAGCGGATCACAATCTTTATATATATATCTCTTAGCTTCCTCAGCTGCAAATTCTACTAATCAGCCTGTAAAATTATTCACATTACAGCCAGAGCACTGATCGTTCGTGTAGGTGTGTGCTTGTACCCCCCTTCTGTTTCTTCCAGAACAGCTCTCACTTTTTACGTTGATTTACTTTCCGATGTGTGTCTGTAGTTAGTTAGTATAATTGAATGATACAATGGCATTGCTTCTAATTTACGTGATAGAACTCGTCACTTTTACTGCATCTTCCACTCACCTATTCTACAAGTATATGGAAGTCTTTAGTTTTTCGTCTCTGTAAAGTCCAAAACGATAAGAGGGAGGGATAAGCGATCGTCAGTGTGCAGCGGACGAGAAGAGGAGTTTGCAGTTTTCAATAAACCAAAATCGACACACAAAAATGCGCGCTGCGAGGAGCCGCCTCCTCCTGTTGCCGAATCTGCCTTTTATCTCCTTTTTTGCATAACTCCGTATGGTGAGTGAAAGCGTCCTGAGTTATCCAGACGCTTTATTCGTTTTAGGCTTAACGATCCATTTTCCAAACTATGCCTAATTCAGCTTGCTACACCGACTAATGTAATGAGTTGCCTGTATGATCGATAACGAATACCGACGAATGAACGTACCGCAAGAAGATTCTGATTACTTGGTTCTTTAGTAATTCCATTATTGCATGCATGCTACAGCTGCATGCTGCTGGATTAAGTTTACAATTTTCCTATATTTCGATTTTAATAACGGAAAACAAGGGACCACCAGCAGAGATGGCTGAGCTGTACTACACTCTAGAATAGGGAATATTGTGCTCGTATGGGCGGAATTGCCAGCCTTTTTCTACGCTAGCAACTGTGTCATATTGCCCTATTCACATACGAGCACACACCATTGTATATACTATCTGCTGTATAAACAGTATGCAAGAAAAATATAACAAAACTAATTCTGATGATGAACGTTCCCTTGGTGAAAATTTAGCACTTAAATAATCGATCGATTAATTGGCGTGATTCTAACGTTTAACGTAATAAGTCCAGAAAATATCCGCATTTAGAACAAAATCCTTGCTGTAATAAAGCGCAAGAAGCTGATTACCTCCACTGACGAACGCTTGTGTCCTCGTATCAAAGATCGTCCCTGTGAGTATGTGTGTGTGTGTGTGTGTCTAAGTGTATGTCCTAGGTGAACGTGTCTTGGGCGATATATACGGGATCGAAACCCTTAGAAGTTGAATCCGTCGCGAGGAATATTCGGGTTCTGGTTGAACTGGAACGCGTTGTCGTCTGCAGCAGGTCTGAGGTCTTCAAGGACAGCCTCATCCGCCTAAAACGAAGGTGAAAAATAAAGAAATCATATTATTCAACCGCGCAAAAAAGGGCAATGTATAACAGGGTCGGTGGTGTACGAAGATACTTACATCGTCCGAGAAGAACTGCTCGATGATATCGTATGCCAGCTTGTAGATTTCGAGATTTTCGTGGTTTTGCAAATTCTCGATCTTTGACACTCCATCGCACTCTTCGATTAGGTTGGCGATGTGCTCTGAGTGTGGTCCAGCCAGCTTCAGCATGTTGTTGATACCGTCCAAAATGACCTGAATGATGGGGGAAGGTAGAAAGATTGTCTAGACGTCTCGAATCGGATCCTCAAACGCCACCCCGTGGCTAACACTTACATTAATCACTTGACTGTCCTGGCACAGGAGCAGGTCGCAGAACGGAGGAATAGCCCTGTCGTGTATCAGCTGGGCCACCTGCTCACGATTACCGCTGATCGTGAGGTTGCTGATAGCCCAAGCAGCTTCCTTCTGCGTTTGGAAGTCACCGTGCTTCAGATTTTCAATAATCTTCGGCAACAATCCAGCGTCGATGACGGCCTGCACCTGCGACTGATTGCCTGCGGTAATGTTGGACAGGAACCAGACGGCTTCCTTGCGAATCTTGTCCTTGGTATGGGTCAGCAGATTTGGGAAATGCGACAGAGCATCACAGTTCAGCACGACCTAGAGGCAAGAAAAGCATTGATGTTATTATTATGCAAAACTAAGCTAAATGAAGGGAATGAAGGATGGGATGGTGTTTACATGTCATTTAGGCAATCTTACAATTGAACCACCATCGAACAGTTGAAAATGTCTCAGTCCTGGCTACATACCTGCGTCTGATCGTCTGATCCAGTGACAATATTGCCAACAGCTCTCAAAGCGGCAGTCTGTACCTTAACTTCCACGTGCGACAGGAGTGGTATGAGCTTCGGCACGACGCCACTGTCAATGACGAGCTGAATCTGTTCATTGCCGCCGTCGGTCAAATAGCTTAGGGCCCACACCGTATCGACCAGAATGTTGATGTCCGTGTGGTGGATCAGCATGTTCAGCGCTGGCAGAATCTCGTGAATCGTAGCGACCGGTGGTGCCGGATCCTTGTTGCGGCAAAGGTTCACGATCACCCAGGTGACGTTGCGCAGGAACGGGATCGGGATTTCCGGCTTGATGAAGGACAGCAGCGGCTGTACGACGCCGAGCTTAATCACGTAGTCGCGTAGGCCCGGTCCATCGCCGATGATGTTGCCGAGCGCCCAAACGGCCTGCTCGCACACGTTCGGCGCAGGCGAGCTAAGCAGACGCAGAAACAGTGGCACGGCACCGGCCAGCACCACCTGATTCGTCTGTTGGGCCGTTCCGGAGGCGATGTTTGTGAGGGCCCAGGCCGCCTCGAACTGCAGCACCTGGTTGTCATCCTGCTCGAGACAATTGACCAAAATCGGGAGAATGCCACTATCGATCAGATTGTTGATCGGCGGGTTGCGATCGGACGACAATAATCTGCGCGCGGCCTGGACTGCCATCAGCTGGCCCTCTTTGTCGCTGCTGTTTGCCGCCTTCTCGACCAGCTTCTTCAAGTTGGATTGCAGGGTGTAGTCTTCCTCGTCGGTCGATTCCGCGGTCTGCGGAACATTGCGCCGCTTCAGGATGGTCTCTTCCCTTTTGTTTTTGCGTAGTTCCACCGTCACTTCGTTTCGCCGTCTCCTCATCTCCTACAAGAAGTGCAAACCGAAAAGAGAATGTTGGTGAACGATTGTGAAATCAAGGGTAGGGTGGGTATCGTTTCCGATGACGGGTAGCATAAAAACAAGGTAGAAAACCGAACCGGAATAGTTCACCGTAGTTGATAGTCGAACATTTTCAGATAAAAACATCAAATATTCAACCATGACTCTTTTCGGCACGGTACCGGAATAACTATTTCATAGCCAAACACTCATCATCGGTGACCCTCGAGAGGTATTGCGCACACAAAGAAACAAGCGATGCACCGAACTTCACCGCCCTCGAAAACGGTGTATGGATGAAAAGAAAACTGTGAAGCGGTGAATCATAAAATATGAATTGAATGTGCATCAATATGATCGCTGAAGGCGGGCGGCAGAAGGCGAGACTGATACCGCTCAACAAATAATCTTTTGCGCCTCGCGGGTCACTTGCACAGCAACGTAATTCACTGCCGTCACCGAGTGGAAAAAGTAAAAAAAAAATTTATGTTTTACCATCCCATCCACGGGTCGTGCCATGCACAACGCATAATGCTGGTTTTAGGTTGTACCAAAATAAACAACTCCATCGGTGCAGAAAAATACTTACATCTTGATCCTTGCCTTTGTTTTTGAATCCCTGCATTCGATTTTTCGACTGCGAATCTATCGACGCCATTTTCGTAGAGGGAGTTTTATTTCTGTGCTGCTGCTTTGCTCACTCACTCGACACGAAGGTACCAACTGAAATAAGATGGCAGATAGGGGGTTGTACGATGTATCACACTATCGTCGGCTGTCAGATTTTACTGAATCGCGAATATTCTGTCCATTCGCACCTGTCGCCCGCAACTGGTTTCAGGCCAAATGTGCCTCCGAAATCCGTTCACTGCCGCGGCACTTGTGCACACCTCACTGAGCGCAACCGAACCGATGCTCTATACACCAAAAACAAAGGAATCAATTTTATCCTCGCATCAGAATCTTGCCACAAAATTTTCACGTTACTTCTTTTTGACTTCCGGAAGATGGACGTCTGACTTCGGATCTAGTGTTGGCAGAATCGGGATTAGGAAGACCCGAAGATTCGATCCCTGCACGGATTCCAAAGATTCGAATCCCAACTTGATGGATTCTAGCGATTTGAATCAATTCCGATTTCATTACACAGAACTACTTACAGTGGTGAAGGTGACATCGGAAATGTGTGGCATGTTTTATTACAAAAAAACGAGTTATCAGTTGTGATTTGATGGGGATTTAAATTAGGATAACCCACCACCAGAACGAATCTGTCAACGAGCTATGGTTATTTTAAATAACCTAATTGCTTAAATTAATCTTTCGTAGAAGAACCTGGTTGGAAAATGAAATATTGCAAACTTGGAATACAGAGTTTCGATAATGGAATGTTACCACAGGACTACATTACAGCTTACCATACCAAACAACAGTTGTCTCAAATGGTTGAAAATATTCTGTATGCTTTTAAAACGTTCTCTTTACCTATTGAAACATTCCATTATATCGAAACCCTGTGATATGACGGATTGGGGTTTGAAGTTGAAGATCCGGACCTCAGAATGGATTTGAATCTTTCTGATTCGAATCCGCAGGGATACCATTTTCCCACCACTACCTCGGATGTCCTATCTGTCAATGAAGGAACGCAGGGAAAGTTAGCGTTTCTGTTTCTGTTTAGTGTGCCTATGCAGCAAAAGAAAATGGAAATCAAGAAACGCATAAATAAAATACAATATCCTAAAAATTGGGCTCAAAGAGCCTTCTCGGATACAATTATTATCTAGAAAAAATATTTACAATATTTTAACATGAATATTTTACTACAACTGATGTAATTTAACATCGTCGATTCGAAAAAATAAAACCAAGAGAAATGGTTTGGATGAGTATTGTACCTAATTTCAAACTAACTCTTTTGTGCGCCACTTAATAAATCATTTTAATCCATTGCAACGAACATTATTGTTAAAAAAAATCAATATCAGAAAAAAGGTCCGAAACGCAGAGAAAGGGCTTATTTCATTCACTGCTGACAGCCGGTATTTATGCGTACTGCCACATCCGTGTTTAGTAAATGTCAAAACCTTCTTTCCCTTCCGGACTCTTCGAAGGAGTACGAGTGTCGCGTAAAACCTCGCGAAATTTCGGATAATTTGGGAGTTTCTGATCCACTGAACGATCTGAACGCCAACCATGGCTGACCAAGCGCCCGAGGATGGAACCAAGAAGAAGCGTACTTTCCGTAAATTCACCTACCGCGGGGTGGATCTGGATCAGCTGCTGGACATGAAGCAGGAGGCCCTGATGGAGCTGATGCACAGCCGGGCCAAGCGGCGTTTCAAGCGCGGCCAGCGCAGGAAGCCGCAGGCGCTGATCAAGAAGCTGCGAAAGGCGAAGAAGAACACTCCCCCGAATGAGAAGCCGGCCTGTGTGAAGACCCATCTGCGTAACATGATCATCGTCCCGGAGATGGTCGGTTCCACCGTGGGAATCTACAACGGCAAGACCTTCAACCAGACGGAAATCAGACCCGACATGATCGGTCACTATCTGGGCGAGTTCTCGATGACGTACAAGCCCGTCAAGCACGGTCGTCCCGGTATTGGTGCCACGCACAGCTCGCGTTTTATTCCGCTGAAGTAAAAGTGCAAATTGCGTGTGGTGTTTATTTTCCATCAAAAGCGCGTTGAAAATACAATACCAATTGTAAACAAACTACTAGGTGCATCTACTTGCTTTGTTTTTAGTTACTAAAGTCGTTTGGTGATGGTTACGGTCACTTCAGCAGCAGCAGAATCGACAGCAAACGTGTTGTTCAGTTTCAGCCTCCTGCAGCAGTTTCCGGTTGGTAGTTTTCTTCTGTGGGGCCCAGGGCATACGACCTTCTGGAGTTACCCGATTTAGTTGTGTTGATAAGCGAGCTGATGTGCTGCAGGCGGTACAACGGGTTGATTTGCTTCCCTTGGCCAGCGGAGAGGTAGTTACATCGGCAATCTTTCTGGCTGATGATCGAGGATAACCCGACGAATCCGGAGCGGTCTTGGGGCGGACCGGGTAGATGTATTCCCTGCTCAGGAAGCTTGAAAGAAAGGCGTTGGGAGAATATACAGTTCACGTTGAGATTGCCTATCAAACGACTCACTTCGGACGGGTGTAGGTCCAGATATTATCAAGACGTTTCTTGCTCATTATGGCCCCAAGGCGTTGCAGAAGCCGAATGTTTTCCTGCTCGATTTTCTCCTTCCTTTCGAGTTCCTTTTGTTGTTTCTTCAACTTTTGGGTAATATGAATCCTTTCCGGTGGTGGATGGAAATCGATAGCCGGCATGGCAGTCACAACCTTTATTCTATGATTAATGTAACGCTGCATCTGCCATGGGCGGATGAGTAGTTTCTCTTTTTTGGTAAGCATTTTATTACCACTGCCTTAAGATTGAACTGATTTCTATCGGAACACAGAAAAGAATACTATGTCAAGGGTGGTTTTTAAAGACCTTTGATCCAAGGCTTCCACATAAACATGTTGCTACAGCGAAGCGTCGCAATATTTAGTTGGTATGGTTACCAAAGAAAAAAGCGCTAAGGAATTCGTGTCTGACCATGATTTGCTACAACTAATTATAATAATCAAATTTGTTGGCTTTGTTCGAAACATTCGTTTTAAATTTCGATCTTTTCTTCAAATTATCAGTTTACGGTAATAATGAAATCTGATTTTTAAATCGTTTTTCAAATCCCATTGACGAAACATGCCTGACAGACCCAGAATTGTCAAATGTAGATTGTTTCAAAACAAAAACATATGGAGCTATTCGTTTCGTCATGGCCTCTACGATATATTTTCGGTTTCTAGAAAATCCAATGCGAAATTTCGTTCGCGGCTATCGGCATTACCGAATAAAAGACCTCTCTACAAATAACTGCAAACCTGGCGATAAAGTTAACGTTAAAGTAAACCCGGCGTTTATTTCCTTTCCTTCCGACGTTGTGCAATAAACCGGTGTTTCTTGTTCGTTTTAGGGATGGGTGAAATCGATAAGGAAAATGAAAGGAAATCTATTCGTCGATGTGACCGATGGATCGGATCCAACCAATTTCCAATTGGTGGTAAACAAGGAGAAACACATCGACACAGCATATGGTTCCTCGATTGAAGCGAGCGGCACTCTAGTCGCTACACCCAAGAATCAGCTTGAACTACAAGTGGATAATTTAATCGAAATCGGCAAATGTCCTCTAGCCGAAGGCTTTCCGTTTTACCCGAAAAAGTCGTACCCACCCGAGTACATTCGCAGTCATTTACATTTGCGATCGCGCGTTAGCTCCATGTGTTCTACATTTCGGCTGAGACATGAAGCAACGAGAGCTTTCAACAATTACCTAGCGAAGGACGGTTTTGTCCAGATCCATACGCCCATCCTTACATCGAACGATTGCGAAGGGGCAGGAGAAGCATTTCTGGTGAAACCTTCCAACGAAACGCTTCTCAAATCCATGATGAAAGAGGGTGTTCCCGTGGAGCATGCCTACTTTGATAGAGCAACTTTCCTGACCGTTTCCGGGCAGCTGCACCTTGAAGCAATGTCACATGGTCTGGGCAAAGTTTACACCTTCGGTCCTACGTTTCGGGCGGAAAACTGCAAATCCAACATTCACCTATCCGAGTTTTATATGCTTGAACTGGAAGAAGCATTTATGGACAGTCTTGAGGATCTAGCAGACAGAGTGGAAGACATGGTGAAGCATGTCACAAAATGTCTGCTGGAAAAAAGTGCGCCCGATTTGAGCCTAGTTCGGAAACTAACCACTGAGCGCCCATTAGAGGAGGCGTTTGAGTGGACCGAAAAGCCATTCCCTCGAATGAATTACGATGAAGCCATCCGCGTGTTAAAGGCGAACCAGAGTAAATTAAAGTCACCAGTCGATGAACTGGAAGGAATCAACAAGGAGCAGGAGCTATTTCTAGTAGACTATTGCAAGAGTCCCGTATTCGTTTGCTACTGGCCCAAAAGTATAAAGTCGTTCTACATGCGCGAGAACAAACAGAACGGCCAACTTGTCGACGCGCTGGATTTGCTAGTTCCGCATGTGGGCGAGCTGGTGGGAGGAAGCGTTCGCGAGGACAATTACGATCGTTTGCAACGTAAACTTCCAAATGTGGACCTGTTGCAGTGGTATTTGGATCTGCGAAAATTTGGTGGCGTCACAACGGCTGGGTTTGGCTTGGGTTTTGAACGGTACCTATCGTGGTTGTTAAATGTTCACAATATCAAGGATGTGATACCGTTTCCACGTTGGGCACATAACTGCGTTATGTAGGCATGGAGGAAAAACGTCTTAAAGTAGTGTGTGTACATAAAAGCGATTTATTAGGTACGAAATAAAAGTTAATTCTTCAAAAGGACTTATAGCACTGTCTTAGGAATGAATGACTATACTTAAAGTAGCATTGGTTTAAGAAATGATACTGTGATACAGGCCAAACCAATCTGAAGTAGAATATCATGCTTTAACCTAAGAAACCTATCAAACTTGAGTAAATTGAGAAACGAATGAAATGCACCGTGAGTATCATACAGTATTTGTCTGCTATCAGCTTTCCCTTGGCTAATCGATGTAGGCATTGAGCGACAAAGGAAAAAATGTAACAAATATCTATTGCCACTCGCTATTTCTTTTAGCAAGGCGCGGTTTGTGTTGTAGGGAGGCTGTCTTACATCTGATTCAATGGTTCTTGGGTTCTGTACCACATTTCAACTATGCCATCGAATAAAGCGTGAATGTAAATTAAACCCCCTGTTCAGAAGCAGAGCGCCGTCGAATGATTGTAAAGCTACTCAACGGCACTTAGTGTGCTTGCAATACAGCAAGTTAGCAACAGCACGTGGAATATCTTTGGCTTCCGAGTAGACCGATATCTCTTCAGCGCAGCGAATCGTAATTCAGCTGTTCCATCTCATTATAGAACGTTTACTTTTTCTTTTGCACATTATTTGGTGAAGTTGATTGAAACACCGATGAAGCGGACATAAGATTCTCGATATACTGTCCGAGCACCTGGTTCTCGGAACGAAGTTTAAGATTTTCTTCCTTCACACTGTCCACACGTTGCGATAAGTCGTCAAGAGTATTCTGTAGCTCGAGCACTTGAGCAATGAGCCGAGCCTTCTCCTCCTGTTCGTCCGCATCCGGACTTTCGTTTTCCAGAAATTGCTGTGGGCTGGAGTTTCCGTTGGTGTACGAACTGGCAATCGAATCCAACGACCGTCCATTGCACATGTACTTCGCACTCTCGTCGTCGTTGATGATGACTGCAGTGAAGAACCGAGAGTTGAGATCAATACATTTTTGACCCATTCGTTTTCGACAGCCTCCAATAAGTGCTTACCCTCTAAGTCATCATCCGCAAGAGGAATATCATCCTGGGATTTCAACGACATGATTGCTTCGATAGAAAGAATTTTGCTCGAGTTGCTCGTCGACGGAAATTACTTCCGAGGAAAACTTTTCTTCAGATCACTGTTTTTTGCAGGCAATGACCAATATGCCATTTGTGCAAAACAAACGAAAAGGGGCGAAAATGTCATCGAAAGTGCAGCACGGCGAATTTTGTACTATAAACCTTGCCTCTGATGATGGGGAAACTGAATCCCTGCAGGGATTCGAATCTTTCGATAAAAAACCATTAACTACTGTCTTAAGAAAATTATCAATTTTGAGTGATAGTTTTATTCAGAATCCGGTAAAAATGGTCTGGTCCTGATCTGAACCATTGTCACTCCGTGGGCTTAATGGGTTTGGTTGGGTAGAATAACTCGGATAATGGACATTCTACAGTATTTCTTTGTAAAAAATAGGTTCCAGGAATTTTTCTAGAGCCTAACTTGCAAATCGCGTGAAAAACTCAATCTATATCCAATAAACCATTCTACCCAGCGTTTGATTTGAGTAAACTGAAATCAATTACATTGTCTCTAGATCGACTCGATATGTGGCTAATTCGACTCAAATCATTGTTAGTCGATTCAAATAGTTTAGGATCAAGTCAAAATCGAATCAAATCAAGTCCCAAACAAATCAAATCTGATACGAATCCCAAACCAATCAAATCTGATTCGAATCCTAATCAAATCTTTACAATCCGTCAGATGGGATTCAAATCTTTAGAATCCGTCTAGGGATCGATTCTTCGAATCTTCCGAATCGCGATTGACACAACACTAGAGTGTCGTTTGTCCTCACTGGCACTTTCACGGAAAGAAAGTGGAAGTGCTTGTTGCGTACTACGCACAGGAAAATTTCCACCAACATCGTACGCCTCGGAACCGTTGGAGCAATCTGGAAAAAAGTGAGGCCAGTCTGGACCAGTGTGTGGTTTAAACCTACTAACAACGCAGGAGGTCACTAGGAATCTTTGTGCTTGGTTCAATCGACTGCACAGTGTTGCTCTGTTGACGTCGAAGGCAGAGAGTGCTGCTGAACCAAGAAGAAGTAGTGAAGAATCTGCTTGTTGTTAGCAGTGCAAAACAAAGAACGCATTGGCACGCCACAGTTGTGATAGCTTTACGCTGTTCCGAGGCAAAGAACTGTATCGATTTATTGGGTTTCGTTCTACGGAGCATTGCTCGTATCGTCGCACATCCAGTGAAAACTAGATAAGGTGGTGGAAAACGGGAAACAGCAGCACTGCCCGTGGGCAGTTTCTTTCGTAGTTGTCGATCGTGTTCGGTGCGCGCGCGAGTTCACCGTAAGGGAGAAGGGCAACTTTCAACCCAGGGTCGTGGGCCGTGTATTACGTATTATTGCAGTCGGGCCAAATCGAAGAGAGAAACCTCACCGTCCGTTCGAAAGGGCTGCCCACAAAAGTGCATAGTCTGCGGAAAATATGCATTCGGTGAGCAGTGGTGTGCGTGCGCCTGTACGTTAATCGTATGCAAAACCAATCTGCATTCTGTGTGCACATTCGCTTCAGTAAAAGTGCAGGCAAACTGGTGCCAAGATGTGCATTATTCGTAGGCGAAGCAAAATACAAGCCGAAGCGTAGCGCCTTTGGTCAGCGCTGGCGTGCTATGAGGAGTAGAGGAGCAGTCGTCGATTTGCTGTTGTTTGAATGAGTACGAAAGGCAGACAAACATCGCCCAGACAGCGAGTGCGAGCTAAATGCGAATGTCTGTAATCGTTTGACACAGAATGGATTACTGCAGGTGCTGCATTTCTTTGTTTGCGTACTCTGTTTTTGTTTACACTGCAAAGAGTTGAAACAAACCACACCAGAGTGCCTCGCCGATACACATTCTGGTCAAGAACGATCGACGCCCCCGAACTGCAGGGGAGGAAGAAGCTGAACATAATCCCAGCCAAAGGGGGGCGACAAAAGGCCTCCCGATAGAAGAGGGGTCGTCTACTTTAAATAGCGTCGTCTAAGAGCATCGTCAAGGACATCCTTTGGGTTCCGCGGCAACACGATGGCTGATTTCGACGCAATCTACGAGGAGCAGGAGCTTTCGGAGGAAAACTTGGAGGAAGCACACGTGCAGATGGTTCCGGATCCGATTGTGATTCGTGGCGCAGGCAATATGACAGTGTAAGTAGTCAACGTCACCGACAGTGTCCGCTTGTCGTGTGGGGGCGATAATTTCTAAACCGGACAGCCATCGCAAACGAACAGTCATTCAATAGTGTAAATTTATCAATGTAAGTCGCACGGCCTGCTTGTGAAGATTGCTCGCTTACACAACCGATCTGCGGTCTCCACCGTTGCTCTGGTTTTTCGGATCCATTCGGTGCCGCGTTTCGATTTCGTTTTCGTGTGCCAGGTTACACAATGCCTAGCCACGGCATGGGGCATTGATGGCATGGCCCGAGAAGGGCAGAAAATGGAAAACGTAAGACGAGCGAACGAGAGCAAAGCGCGAAAACGATACGCACCGCGGGCAGGCAAGACATGGAAGTGATGAGCCACCCCGACCCTTCCATGAAACAACTTTGGAGGTCTTGTGATGAAAGGCGAAAGTTAAAACATATGAAATCGCACCACAAAAGGCGCTGTTTATTTTGAAATGATTTGTGGGTAATTTGAACGTTTAAGAAATGCTTCAAAGTTAGTTTAAAACAGACTAATAATTAGTATACTATGCGCTTTACGAATCATCATGTTCCGATAAGCTGAATGAGGTATCGATGTAAAACTCTTGTTATCCAAGCATCCAAGCAATTCCATGTGAGGTTTTTTGGGCGCGCATCATTTATAGAAAATCTCAAAATCTAAACATCATCCAGCACACGTAAACAAATGCTTATTGCCCCGCTATGAATCAGCGCCAAAAGATGGTCTAATATCAAAAACGGGTGAAATAGCTGTGATGCTAAGTTTTATTGAATTCCCGCAAACATCCGATTCTTGGATGATTTACACGTGATTGCAATTAAAAACTTGCAAATCGTTCGCGAATGGGCAGTTTGTTTAAAAAGAGAGAGAGGGAGAAATCCGTTTAATGACGCTCGTTTAGTAGTTTATTTATTTTGCAACCATCTTCTTGCAAACCTCTCGTTACAGCTTCGGTTTGAGCAATCGTTTCAACGTGCAATTCCCAGCCGGTCTGGTGTCGCGCGTTGCACCGGAAGAATTCAAAGCCACCGTCATGCGAATCAATACGGTGCTGAAGAAAACGCTACCGGTGAACGTGAAGTGGTTGTTCTGCGGATGCGTATGCTGCTGCTGTACGTTAGGATGTTCTCTATGGCCTGTGATATGTTTAAGTAAGAGGGTAAGTGGAACGACGACGGACGGCGTGAATCACCGCGGAAATCAGCGATGGCTTGAACTTACATGCTTTCTTTACTGCTAGACGCAGCACACGCTGAACAAACTGCTCGAGTGGGAAAATAGTCATCTCTACCACAAGCTCGGATTGCACTGGCGCCTCAGCAAGCAGCAGTGTGATTCCAACTCGATGATGGAATATGTGTTGTTAATAGAATTCATACCGAAAACGCCAATCTACCGACCCGACTAGAACCCATCTACCATCCTTTGGCACAGTAGTGGAACGCGGGCAACCCAGAACATGGGGCGTAGCGTGGACAACTAAGAAACGGGAGTAAAAGGAAAATCTACTTCCATCTGCGGTGCCTCGATGTTGTTAGAGTTTGCCAGAAGCAATCGGGGGGTTGGGTGAACGAGAGGTGATAAAATCGGGCTCACAAATGTGGTTCCGCAAAGCATTGATCTTATTTTCAATAACCGATGATTTGCGTTAAACAGCTTAGCATAAGTGAATTAGCAACAAACTATTAGCAAATGTGCGTATGTCTTATCCGTCTTATAATCCATCTCAATCATCCCACACACACCCATAGGAGAAGCTGATACCTTATTCTGTAGATTTCGCGTAACCTTTGATAGTCAAACATGATTCGATTAATCGGTATTTTATTTTAGACATACTACCATTTCCTACGATTTATACGATTAGTCTATCTTTTTTTTAATTTGTGAAATCGATGCTAGGATAACAATGCAACTGTGCAATCGGCGTGGATATAGCATAACGCAACCATGCTAGAAAATGATTACGAATTGCAGATTGTTGCAGTACCGATACAAAATTTTACACCGAATGTAGGCACGAGAAAAAAGAAACAAAAAAAAAGTTAAGTGTTTGTATAGTGTATAGAATTTTATAGCGAGAATGGTATCGGTACGTACCGGATTGGATGGAGGAAAGGACTAGTACAGGAAATTTGCCGGGGAAAGATCCGGTGGCCATTACCTTGAAGAATTGTGGATACGTTATCGATAATAAAAATTAATGAATTAAGAAAATTAACTGAAACAAGGGTATTTGAAAGCTGTTTCTGGAAAGCTGGCTTTGTTAAATCGTAAACATTGTTAGAATTGGTGAGCTTTCCCTTTTCCTTTGTCGAAAAATCAATAAAAAGAAAGTGTACATCGGAGACTTAGGGATATTAGATTGTAGACCGTAGAAAACATTAAAAGCAAACGGCAGTGTTTTTTTTGGCCCGAACTCAATTCGGTTCTGAAATGTATGCTCCTCGAACTGCTAGTGATGGTGAGGCGTTTGTGCAAATTCATTGTTGTGTTTTATATGTTTCATTTGGTAGTAACGATCACAAATGTTTGTTTAAATCAACTTGCGCGTACGGGTTCATTTACAAAATTGTGTAGTTCTTTCCAACGAAAAGGGATTCTTATTTCATTTCTTGCTCTAGCGTCCGCTGGAGCACCGCTAGGAAATGATTTGCTCAAAATGCACAATATCAAACGCTAAAGTAAGGAAAAAGGTTATGTCCTTTGTTTTCTGTTTAGAGTTCCGGACGCTTAGCTAGTACAAGGTGCGCAAGGGTTGCGAATATCACCCGACGATTGGTTCCCAGAGGAAAAGTAGTGTTAGCATTTTTATACGACATAGAAAAACACTCATCAGGAAACGCAAAGAAACAATATATCCAGTCCTTGCCGATACTGTACTGTTATTTGGCCTGGAAGGAGTAAAAAAAGGAGCAAAAGAAAGGCTACGGAAATAAACGTGCAGAGTAGCAGTGGAAAATAAAATGGTTCAAACATGAATCCGGAAGGCGGTGGGCTCGGCTATTTCTTATTTTACCGAATCACTATGCATACCTCCGATTCCCGACCTAAGGCAAACGAAATGGAATCCTGGACGGCAAGCGTGTTGGAACGATTCATTCTTTTCGAAAGGGTTGACGCGTCACGCTACGGCGCTTGGGTGTGCATTTTCGTTATTGTAATTCTCTATCGAATGTGGTGCAGTGTGTTTAGTTTAGAGGCCCCATTAATGCATTCGTCGCAACAGAGAGGGGTAAGTACGGAATATGCGCGATATCGCTTTCCAGGGAAGAGGGAAAATTTACCCATGATGTCGTGTAGACGGAACGAAAAAAATCCTTCCGTCCATTCATTCCCCATTCCCGGCGCGCGGCTTGTTGGCGACAGGCGGTGCAGACAGTGCGTTGCAGACGCCACCTGTGTGTCTGGTTACGACCAACAGCAATCAACAGCGGCAGCAGAAGCAGTAGTAAGTAGGGTCATGAGCAACCACCGGGGGTTGTTTTGCCTGGCCTCTTGCCTATACCCAAACCGTTATGCATTTGCCGGCACTTTGACAGGATGCGTCATCGGTGATTTTCGTTTTCAGTTGGGCGTCTTTTGCTCCTCTGTGCGCACACTGTTTTAGTTTTTCTTAGAAACGTACCCTTGCTTGTGGCCCAGGCAAAACAAGATACAGTAAACTGTGAGATTCTCCAACGTGTGGAGCACGTGTTTGGCACATCCTCTTTGCCGGTCTTGCGTTGGCCAGTAGCGGCGAGAAGTACGCAGTTTAGTGGTCTGCACGTCAACCGATGGATAATTTGTGATCTAGCATGTGAGTAAGTTATTGTGAAAATATTGAAGAATGTGCTGTGAATTGAAAACAAATACAAATCGGCCTACTATGATCTAAAACAAAGGAAGCTACCGATTGTGTCAAGGAAATCGTCTTGGAGAGGAGAAACAATTTACAAATACGAATCCTTACATTAACCGTTTGTTAGCCCCATTTTCCGGTTCTCGGTTCAATCGCGTTTGCGTTCACACATGTAACTCCTTGGCGGTGTAAGTGTGAATGGTGTTCCTTCGATATCATTTTGTGCGTTACTTCATTGCGATCCGCAGCCGCAATCCTTCTTCCCTACGAGTGCTGCTTTGTTGGCGGAAGTGCCCTGCGGTGCGGTGCGGTTTCGGTAGATCGCCGTAGAATAGTGTGCGTGCGAGCCAGTGTGTGTGCGCGCGCGCTCGCGGAATATCCGCGTGATCAGTCAACCGCATGACACAGCAGCAGGAACGGCGTCGCCGCGGAAAGTACCTACACTTGCTACAACTACTTGCCCACCGTTCTTGCTCACCGCGGCGTCTCGCGCATTGGCGAAAAGGCACGTACATACCGCCGATATTATTCCGCCAGCTCTCAGCTGTCCGTGGCGGCTCTCTTGGAAAGGCTGGACACCGTGAGGGGGGTGGGGGCGCGGGACCAGGGAGGCAACGGGTCCGCGCGGACCCGTTTGTTGTCGTCGTCGTCGACGTCGTTGTCGTCGTCGTCGCCCGCAGTGTCAGGAATCAGTCGATAAACCGTAACCGACGCGAACGATCGTGTACGTACGTACAACGTTGCCACCGTTACACACCGCGTGCTGTTGGGGCGCTTTATTTCGCGAGATTTACGGTTGCTTTTGCTGTCTCCGGCTGTCCTGTGTGCGATTGTCGCCGTCCGTTGTCGTGTACGCAATTCACTTTCACGCTGGTCAACTTGACCGCGTCTGGTGCGCGCGCACCGATTTATTCTGACCCCCCCGCGCGGGAAACAGTGTGTCAAAAGCCTTCACCGTTTCGTCCACCGATCAAGTCGACTGTGCCGGTGCGAGTATCCTTGATTTTCGGCCGATCCGCGCCGCTTCCGTTTCCGCGTGTGTGTGTGTGTGCAAGAGCGCGTGCGAAAAACTGCGCGCACTTCGGGGGAAAGCGATAGATGCGGATCGAGTGATCTATTGTGTCGTGCGTTGGCGGATCTGCACACAGTGCACTGTGGGATTTTTCATAAATCACACTCGGGCAACGGATCGAGAGCAGTTACGGTACGTAGTGAGGAACACCCCTTGAAGTTTTGCAAAAACGAGTTCGGACATTACATCTTGGAATTGATTCTGGGAAACCCAAAGTTTGCCGATCGTTAATTGCCGATAGTGAGCGTGTTGTGTTATTCTTAGGAGCGTTCGATTGTTGGGCGATTCCGACAATTAGCTCGTGATTCACTAGAGAAAAGTTTAAAAAAACCAACACGAAAGTTCTACTCTTCAAACTGTGGAAAGGTCGACTAAACAGCGGAACCCGCCGACCAGTCCGTTTTCAAGGTTACCGCACGTAAGCTCGGTGCTGCGATCAGCTGTTTCCGTATTGTTTTTCCCCCCTCCGCGATTACTCACGTATCCTGGTAGGAAGTGCCATCAACCTTACCGGTAGAAATGAGATAACTGACTGGCGTTTTCCGATGTGTGTGCCATGAAGATCCAGCGCCAAGGGAAAAGTGTCTGCGTTCACAAGTGATACGTTGTGTGCACGTAGTTTGTTGATAGTCTTCTAGCTTAGTAACATTCTCATCAGAGAGCGTACGTATGCAACAGCTTCCTACCATGTGGTCGGCTTTGGTTTGGCGAATGTGGTCTAGTTAACCTTGGCGCGCATTTTCCAAGGTACACCCAACCTGCTAGTGGTGCTACCTCCTTTTCATCCGTTACCCTTTCCCATGGGAAAAATATGCCGGATGTTGGTACATTCACACCACAACGGCTCGTTGCGTTTCGATTGCCGTGACGCCATCGAAGCATTTCTGTGTTCTATCGGATTGTCTCGAGCACAGTTTTTAAACATCCATTTCCCAAAAACGCTTTGTCCTAAGCTATGAAAAATAAGATAAAACGTGGTAAATAATAGTCCCGATTCAACGGCCTGATTTGAGGTGGTTAAAAAAATACCCTAACATATTTTGAAAATCCCATGCCTGGCGAAAAAGGGTTCTACTGCTTTTTTTTTTTCGTTACTTTCGGTTGAGGTATGTCTTATTCTATTTGGTTCAAGGTTTCCACATCCACACCCACGCACCCCCGTCGGCGACCCGCTGACAGCCCCGTGCACAGTTTCAATAAATTAAGAGGTTTTTTATTACCATTTCCTTCACCCTGCGAGGGTGTGGGGGGAAGACGAAAAGATTTCGGCCCCGACGGCGAAGACGACGACGGACGGTCGGAGCGGTCTTGTCATTGTCTTGACGATGGTCACGAGATGAGCTTCTTGAGCTTGAGGCGGGTACCGTTGTTGCTGGCCAATGTTGGCCTCCCAACCACCCGTCTGTGAACCTCCTCCACGCGTGCTTAAGTGATATTAATTTGACTACCAACCTGCGGATCCCAGCTGGATGCTAAGATAACACGGTAAGGACTATCTCATCCGGCGAGGATTATCTTGTCATGTCTAAATCCGTGGCGTGCTCAAACACGGCACCGGTGCTTGGCCTCGTGGACCCCTCCTTCCCTGCACCCGGGCAACATAAGCCTGGGCTAAGATGTTCACGCACATCCAATTTAGTCTACAGGAGTGGTGTAATATTTCTTCCTCACCAGCAGCTACGAGATGTTGGAGGGTATTATTAAATGAATAGGAAGCACAAGAAGAAGTTCTGGAGCAAGTAGGACTGTTTGAGATCGTCTTACGTATCGGTTATTTTAGAGTAATTAAAGCTGACACATATATTTACAACAATGTGGTTGAAAACAACATTTTTTCATGCAGCTATGTGTTGAACGATGCAGATCGCGTAAGATTTTGTTTATCGCCCATTCAAAATCGTGATAATTGATTAAGTTGCACGAGTTGTCCGACCTGGAACCGGTTTAAAAAAACCCCGAAAATGCTTGTGGAAATTTCCACCACTGTGGGAAAAGGGCGGCCCAGGTTGTTGGGCTCTGATAAGACAAGCTATCAAAAGCCTATCCAAACAATCATAGCTCGTGAAGGCAGTCAACAGAGTTTGGTCAAAGATCGTCTTCATGGACGCTTGAAAGTTGAAGGATTTATTAAAATGAAGCATACCTCAGACTTGTGTCGCGGCCCACAAGATAAGCCCTTGGAAGCCGGAAACTGGTGATACTGGACATGGTTGATTATAATGGCACTGAGATGAATATTGACGAAATTATGAGCATTCTCATTTGTCAAATAACTATGCGCGCGTGATCCAAAGCTAGTTGTTTTTATCAAATCAAGCCAATTTGTCTTTGGTACACGACCCCGCCGTCTATTAATCATCCGTAATTCACCTGCTTCGTAAAAGGGTCTCGAACTGCCCGTTTATGGGACCGCAAGCAAGCGGTCTGTGGATTGATGTTTCATTGGTTTGCTGAATATCGGAAGGCAGGAAGTGGCCAAGAAGGTCGATGTATAATTTTTGTTTGGTGTGTATAAAAGAATAAAAATAAATAGTTTACCCATGTCCGGTGTCATGTTTCACCACCTCCACCACGCCTATGCGACGACCCTAAAATTTGCTTCTGTTGCCCGAAAAAGCGTCGGACCGGTGTATCCGCCCGCTTCTTGACACGTGACATCGGAGATCGGTTTACCAGACATCGAACATGAAACATCCGGGTGAATATTCAAAATATTTCAATTTAAATTGCGATTATTTACACCCATTTCATTTTTGTCTCGTTTTTAGGCGTCAACGTTTTGCTAGAGTTTCTCCGCTTGCATCGAAACACGTGCGTGCTGGTGCTGGCCAAAAACATGTGTGTACTCGAAATTTTGCGATCACAATAATGTGCAACCCGAAACGAAATGGCGCTTGAGAATGTCGACATGGCGCGTCATCGATGAGACGGGTGTTTATTTTAGGCCCATTGTGGCCGGGAAAGTGGTGCCAGAGATTTGAAGTGGTGACATTGATCTTGGATGAAAATAATGGGTAGCACCGAACCGTAAGTCACCCGAGAGCGCATAACGGACCGATCGATGCGTTCGTGCTCGAATGAAACCAAATCCCACAAGCGGTGGCCAAATGTTCACAATACTTGCAGCCAGGCAGGCATGTGCGCCTTTCTTTTGCTGCATGTGCTCTAGGCGAGTGGATTTGAATTACATCGTCCCCCAAAGACGGTCGACCGCGGACGATCGCTTCAAACCCCCACACCCCATCGGTGCGTATTTTTGATTGCGCTAGGCGCAGCAAAATAAAAACCCGCTTTATTGGCCATCTTGATCGGGCCGGTGGAGGCAGCTTTGTGCTATCGTTGTCGCGCTAAAAATAAGTGCCAACCCTGCAGATCCTCGTTAAAAGTGTTTTTATTGCGTGTGAAATGTTTGTTTTCCTTTGGCACTTTTTAGACCTGCTTGATTTGGGAAAAAAGGAAAAGAAAGGTACCACCTTGTTCTTTCTCACGCCATTGTTACCGTTTTGCCTGACGTTGCGTTTTTATTCACGCACCGCTTTTGCGTCTCAGAACTATTTGCGGGGACGATTGAAAATTTATAACTTTTCTCCCGGTGGTGTGTACGACCAGTTCGTTGAGTTTTAGGGCGCGCACAAAAAAGAAGCAAAAAATGGTTTGACAGAGGATAATTATTTTTAACAAAGTTCAAATTACTTCAAAAGGTGGTACCACACTTGTGGTGGCACGTCGAACGATGAAACGAAGTGAAGTACATCGCGATGACCATGTGATGTGCAACACGTTATTTGATTATGCAACACCGACTGGCCGGAGGCTGGATTATCCAGCGAGAGCCCTGATGGCCGTTTGATGATCGTGATCGTGACGATTGACCTTGGCGAATACACATGTCACGAGATGCGGCGATTAAAATGGGGCTTTGGATTTCGCTATTACATCGGACAACTTGTCAACATATCTCCGACCGACGGGGGATTTTTTTATCTTTTATCTGAATTGAAGTTGCACGTTGATTGCAGCTAGCCGCAAACGGCTGCGATGTGGTGCTGTCCGTAATTATTTTCTGCACGCCTTGAGTGTGTGTTTTAGTTGTCGGCCACTGGGTTTTTATTCATGCCTCTTGCTACTCGTTATACGCCATCGCGGTCGGTTGCCATCCGTGGAACGCCACGCCGCTACCGTCGATGCGCTGCGGTGCATTGGTGCATCGGAGTGTGGGTGGTTTGAGGTGCGGTTAATGTGAATTTGCCATTCGATCGTACTGCAGTCGGCAGCAATGGCCTTGGAATTTATACGACCTCGCACGGCCAAGTGCAATCTACCGGTGCGACGATGGCGAAGGGGCTTTCCTGCCTCTTTGCTCGGTTTTAAACGCTGGCGACTAACGACGCCGGATGCCAACGAACGGAATCGGGTGAGCGTATGTGAGTGCGGGGTGTCCCAGTTGACACCTTGGCGTAATTAATCGATGAGTGATTGATGTTGGTCGCGGTGGAAAATAAGACATACGGTGGAAACGGATGAGAGAGGCCGACCGATGGTGAAATGCCAATCGTCTACCTTTCCTCCTTTCGAAATGCATCACACCGAATGTTGCGAGTGGACAAATATCTTTAAAATTTCCCCAGTTTGGTAGGAATTTTGTTGACCCAGCGATTGGTCTGTATAGTTTCTCCAGCATGTAACAGTTACTGTAGTCAGTCCAGAATCCGGTTTTCAGGGCAATGAGTTCTCGGCCGAACTGGCAAAGGCTTCGAAACGCAGAGTCTCGTTGGTGGGTAAACGACTTAATGGTACGTGCAGCACATGGCGGAATATTCTCGGCACACGTTGGAATCCACGATAACGTTCCATCAGGCCCGCACTTACCGAGACGTGCAAATCGACAAAATGGCACAGAGGCACATGTTCTACGCTACGGTAGGCAGACAGAACTGCTTCCGCCCATTCCTGTTGACATTGGGTCTGATCTGCAAGCTCTCAGTCAAAGAGATTGTCTGATAAGCAGCCGCCGGCAATGACTATGACCAGACAACAAAAGCCATATATGATTGAAGCAAAAGAGCTGAACGAAGGAATGTTGTCGGCAAGTGTATGACGTTTAGGAAACAACATACCAAGAAGTAGCAGTTCCTTGCCGTAGGCCTTTTGAGCTGAAATAAAGAATAAAGAAAGAGATCATGGAACGAGTGACGTACTCTAGTATTTAGATATACATTTCTGGTTTCTCATTACATTTCTGGAGCTGGTGAAACTTTGCCTATAAAAGATACTTACAAAACTGCCAATTCGCGAACATCTCCTTGCATGGTCCACTTATTCAATGCACTACAGCGTTTTACATCTCACCTAGCAACCCCGGCCTACTGTAAAGTATTTGATGTTGAATCGTCAATCCTCCAAATGGCAACACATACGGGTAGGACAAGTCGTCGCTTTCTAGGATCTACCAAAATGATAGTTGTCGTATGGATGTTTGTAGTAGACACGACCAGTCGAGGGGTGCAGGTAAAAGTAGGGAAAAATCGCTTTCCGGCCGAAAACATACTTTTGTGAGGATTGTTGTGATTCGCGCTCGTTTTCTGATGCGAAAAAGCGATCATAGCCTACCTTAACCTGTATCCCTCAACTGGTCGTCTCTACTGCAAACATTCAATCGCTAGCTATCATTTTGGTAGATCCTAGAAAGTGATGAATTCAACATCAATTGCTTTACAGTAGGCTAGCCTTGTTGGGTGTAAAATGCTGTAACTTTATTTGAATTTATCTCTCCTAACCCCTGAGCATTCTAATTCGCAACATAGCGTAAAGGTCAACGTGTAACGTGTAACGCAAAATGTCCTTTTCGTCCGTCTCGTTCTTCGCCAAAGGCCCTTGTCATCTTTTCGATTTGAATGCCATCGGCGACGGAAATACTGGTTTAGAAGTGCGCTACCAAAAATAGTACGCTCGGTTGCCTCGCCGGCTCTGCTGCTGGTGGTGACCCGTGAGTTGTTATCCTCGACTCACTCGGTTTTGATTCGATTGATTAGAGTTCTTGCCAACGATGTTATGCGCGTAGATAATCTCATATGTTGTGGCGCATACCCCAGAGCGCACCAGAGCGGGTCAGTGGATCGATTGGGGGGTTGGAAGGTGCAACCGGTGCCTATCATCCGTCCGTCCGTGCCAATTCCGATGGTGAACGATGATGAGTTGGAACGAGAAGTCTTATTGCAATGATTTCTACCCCTCGAGAAGCGGTGCGTTTGCGGAAAAGGGCTGAAGAGGGGGCCACGGCAGGAAGTTGTGGGCATGGTGCGTAATTAAAAACGATTACCTTTTTCATATGCCGAGGGTTTGTGGGTGTTTCGCAATTAGTGGTATATGCAATGGAGTCCTCATCATCGCGTGGTGGTTTTGGTTTAATGTTCTTCTACATCGCGTGGTCGTGATTTGTTCAAAGTCGTAGGCATTTCGGTGCCAAGTCGTCGATTGTTTTCACGGTCGATGGTCATCGACGACGTAGTTGTGCATGTCCGAGCGGATGACATCGTTCCTGATGCACGCCTTAACAGTTTATTTTTCTTTTATCTTTCCATATGCTTCCAAAGACACGGTGTCAATGGTTTGATAGGTAAATGTGATCGACTGAAAAGTGCAGTGAATTAAAGTTAAAGTGGTTGGTTCCGTAACGATCTTTAAGCGTTAATATAAAATTACGCGTTAACACCTTGCGAACCTGGGTTTGGTGTGAAGATGACAAAATTTCTAGAGGACGTCCGTCCGACGGTCGGTTCACCAAACGACGTCGATGCTGATGCTGACGGTAGTTGGACAAAACTGCTGGACACGGATGGTACACCCAAGCCGATCATCATTGCACCGGCGACGCAGCTTCCGGTCGCTGCAGGAGTAAAAGATTTGCTCGTCACGGTCGACCCCGAGACGGGGAAAACGCAACAGAAGGTTGATAGTTCGGGCAATATCGACCGTGCGCCCGTCAGCCGAAGGCGGGAGTCGATCCTCGGAACATTCCATCGCCAGCTACGGATGTCGCTGAAGGCTGTCAGCGATACCCCGGGACAATTTACAAGGTACGTATCGGCTTAAAAGTAGTTTTGTGGTGAGTTCCGTTTCACCAGGATTGAAATTGATCTCAAACGAGACAGCTATTTGCCAAATAAAGGATCATTTCTATTGGATTATCTAAAGATCGACGGTAAAGTGCAATGGTACACTAAACTCTGGTGGTTTAATCGATTAACCATCAAGACTACATGAAGTTTAGCGCGTGCAAAAGATTCATTGCGGGCTCCTTTCTGTCGCATAAACCTGTTATTAGTTCCGGCGCCCCAGTGTCCGTATATGGCGCGGAAGGTTGGAACACACGAGACTTTTAGAAAATCAGCCACATCCGGAAGACTGTACTCCTTCCTTCCTTCCGAGGTGACCGATAATTACTTTAAATCACGCACAAGTTTGCATACATTCTGCCATGATTTCAGTTCGTTACCGTTTGAGCTTTCGTCCTCCGTCAGGTTACCTCCTATATTCCTCCACTTGTACCTCAAGCGAGTTGGTGTTGCTCGAAGCAAACATCATCAAACCACCAGTTCTCTTTTATGAAACTCGATGACGACAAAGGGAAGGAATTCTCTGAGGTGGCTTTTCCATTGTGTCACGTCCTCCGTAGACTCGTGGCGGAAGGCTTTTCTATTGTGGAATTCAATGGCGTCATCTAAATCCCGGTTCTACGGGGTGTAAAACACATATTAGCTACCCCATGATGTGGTTAGTGGATCGATTGAAGTCTCGGAGTAGTTTGAGTGAAGAAAGAGCGATACAAAGATATGTGTTTATGCACCAAAGTAGCGGCTTTTATCAAGAAACCTCTCTGAACATCCGTACGACGGATCGTTCGTTCACGAGAGTATTCAAACCATGAAGAAAGAGGATTCCATAATGGAACGGTTGTGATTTGTATACATGATTATGTTAATACTTTACTGTTGTTTACTTAAGGACCCTTTTCCAAGCGAATAACGTGCGTCCTAGCGAGCGTATGGATGGGATGACTTACGCTTGAATCTATTTTCGATGAGTGATGGATCATTTTCGTGCCAGAACGGACTTCCCACGTCCATTTCGTACCGTGTATGTGTGTGTTCGTAGGGCGGTTTTGTGGTCAAATCTTTAATGTTCCTTCATCCAGCGTTGTTGCATTTATTTGCATTGCCACTGCAATTTCATTGGATGCTTATAAATCCAGCGTGACGTAAATCGGAAGGCTTAATGCTAAATATTTGTTGATTTAGTGCCATTTTGCTGTCTTGGACTTCATTTTATTTCACTTGAAAGAAAACGCCGATGGGAATGTAATGATTTTTTTTCAGTAGATTTTGTTTTTATTTCACTTTTTTGTTATAGGTACATATTTATTTCTTTTTACTCCACGATAAAATACAATTCAAAAATACATATAATTAGATTATCAAAAATTCATTCATACAATGTATAATAATTTTCCATGGTTTTCTTGTTTATTTTTCTCCATCACTAATGCATTCGGATAACTGTAACCGAAACCGTGAAACCGAAAAGCAAAATCCCAAACATTCTACAATTTTGAAACTCGTAATGTGGAAACTCAGTGAAACCCCTCAACGTATGTTGTATTCCGGTAAAAAAATAAATTTGGTTGAAAAAATCAATTCCCCTTTGACAACTTTGAAAACGTTTCAAATATCCATTGGCGATGTTGTTCGTCATTAAAGAAATGCGTCTGGGTGTAGCGTTAAGTTCTCTAGGGGTGCCCCCATGGTCGTAGTAAAAGGGTGAAGGAGATTAAAACGAGAATTTTTCACCTAATAAGGGAAACCATGAATGGGGGGACATAATTCGGTCAAACCACGGGCGGCGCAACACTTATTAAGGTAAAAAAAACTATCCTAAAAGGGAACATAATCTCTACGACGTGTTTCATCAAGTTGTTCTTTACTTACACCTTCAAGAAGAATTTTAAGGAACCAGTAGGTGAAGGGAAGAAATGGACTAGATAAAAAAAACCATGATGAGATACAGACTAGGAAGTTAAACTATCAACCGTTACAGCCATACTGCCTTTCGCATAACCTAAACGGTACCGATGGTGCCAAATGCTAACCTATAACGTGTCGCCGAGATACTATCCTTCGATTTCATATATATATGATTTTCCTTTTTTTTTACCTCATAAATAACAATAGAAGAGAGAAATGGATCCCTCGAATAACGAGTACAGAGCATGGCTGGAAGCTGTCGCAACATGACCATTAGAGGAGAAAAGATAGTGCACCATAGATGGCAGAGGCAATCGTAAAGAACATTCAAATACTTTGGTATCATGGGGACTTAAAAACTAGTTGCTTTTTCATGTCTTGCTGTTTGTCTTTTCGCTTTTCCGCAAAGCTTGAGTGGTTCTGTATTGTTTGTCGTCCCTTCCCTCATCGTGTTCGTGTAAGGTTTATTCTAGCAGCTAGTGTTAGTATTGTTTACCTTAGCCTTCCGCAATTGCATGAATATAGAAAAAGGATCATTTTGTTTTTCTTTTCTTCTTCGGGATTTTATAGGCGAGAAATTGGTTGGTGCGTGTTTTACACAAGCGTATAGTTTCTTTTTTTTTCTTTCCCTTTCCTCGCTTTCAACGCTACTAACTGAGAAAGGTGCAAGGAAGTATTGCCAGGGGCTTGGGTTTCGAGTTTTCCTCAGTGCTGCACGAAAAGTTTGCCCGCTTCATCCACGCCAGTTGTGTTGTTCATTATTTTCTTGTCCAACATTTTCACGAGCGTTCCATTTTACAGCACAATCGCAACTGTTCGCAAGACGATAGTAGATTAGACTTTGTCCATTTTTGATTCACTGTTTTGATAAATATTCATTTCTCTTGAGTACGTGTTCTATGGAGGAATGGAGTTAGATGAGTGTTTAGAGATAGACCAAAAATGGAATATTATCCGATGCAATGTAGGGTGCCTCCGATGAGTTGTGAGAGCTGTTAATAGTTTACGTGTTATTAGTTTGTATGGAGGGTTCAAGGATATAAATGAATTGTTTATGATTCAGTTAGAAATTTGTTTGTGTTTTTGTTAGCTCTTCTGTGACTTGTTCAGATTGGGTTGTTTGTTTTTCCCGTTTCGAGAAAACCGTGCCATATGTTATGGATTTCTCTCTGTCTTTGTTAATTTTTTTACCACAATTGTCTAATATTGAATAACAATTAAGTAGCTATAGCAGTGTGTTATTAACTCTCCAACAACTCTCTGCAGAAGTAAATCAACACCATCTTCAACGCCACTTGACTGATTTCACAGACCGTGGCACCGAGTAGTTCATCTTGCCTTTCTTGTATTATGTTCCACATTCTTAGCTTATCTAAAAACTAGTTTTGCTAATATTTTGTAGGTATGTGACCGTAATATGTGTAACTTTTCTCTTTCACCCCAGTGTGTTTTTCGCGGTACTTACTCAATTGTACAAATATTTCTGCAATATTGAATTGATGGTGCGTTTTATGAAGTGATTAAAACCGGTATATTTTCTTAACATTTTGAACCACATCTGCTTACCGTTTTTGTCTTGTTACTTATCGACTGCTGATGTTGGCATGTTTCCTACGGTCTGAGGAAGTTTTTGATAGATTCTTCGGCCCTTTTTGTTTAATTTTTCCCATTTTCTTCATTCCGTTTTTTTTCTATCCTTCTCATCATGCTTCTAATGTTCTCTTAATTAAAATAATTCTCAAGAGCATCCACTTTATAGTCGATGAAGATGTTTAGAAAAGTAGATCTTAGTTGTGCTTTTTGTTAGCCTTTCCGGTGTTTATAACCTCGCATTTACTTCTAATATTCTCTTTCTTTCTGTGTTTAAATATTTTTTTTCCCGGTGATTAGATACCTATATAGGAAACATAATGAAATGGTTAACAAAGGCTTTTGTCAATATTTATAAATTTAATTTTCTACGCACGAAATGACCATACGATACAATTGTTTTGTTTACCTATTCGCGTTTTACTCGGCTCAATGTTTTCGTCAAAATGTTGCCAATAATATATTTGCTTTTACTTTCACTAGGGTAGATGTAAAGGAAGGAAGTATGCGTGCAAACTGAATTATTTATTTTTATTTATTTTTTTCTGTGAATGTCGTTAGTTGTTTTGTATATTTTGTGTTAGATTATGCGTCCTTTTTTCTTATGAAATATATCTTGTTCCTAGTATCCTATTCGGTAACGCGAATGAATCCACGGTCTCCTCTTCCAAGGACAACGTTCAGTTCTGGCAGCAGACTGGGCCGAATCCGCACCATTAGGTATAACGACAAACGAGTTTTTGATAACTTTGATGGTTCAAAACTTAGGGTTAAGCAGTGTGGAGAAAAAAACGTTAACCGAACGTACCTACGATTTGAACCAAGCTCTTGTTTGTGCCTTCTTTCGTTTTCCCAACTTTTTTTTCGCCATACATACTGACCTGCAAATGTTAGAAATGCGTGACGAAGGGACCGGATCCCGAGATACAATTCGATCGCCAGAAAATAATGAACAAACCATAAGAAAACATAATAATGCACAAACGACTAGCATCTTGTCTCTTGTGTCTCTTTATTTTGTTTCGCTTTCTCTTAATTGATGTAAACACAGCTAAAGATGATTTGTTGTTTGCTTTGTCCGTTTTGTGATATCTTGTTTTTTTTTTTTGAATATTTTAACAATTTTGTCATGTTTTGTTATTTGTTAATTTTTGTTCCTTATACGTTTTATCATGCTTCTCGATAGCTTTTAATAACATTAGAAAGAATGTCTCTTTGTGAATGCTGCATTATGTGTATGTTTCTGTGTGTGTGTCTGATGTGGTTGTGTGTGTGTGTGTCGGTAATGTGGCTTATGTAAACTTTATAAATTTAGAAAGATTTCTTTGTTTTTGGTGCTCTACGCCGACGTCACGATTTATCTTTAGTTTTGCTCTCACCGTCTTTACGGTAGCGTATGCTCAGATTCAAATAGCGCATTTTTTTGCAATTTCTTCCACACACTTTGCTGTAGTCAATAAATCGTTTAAATATCGTTTAATGAATTAGCTTAAATATTGATTTTATCATAGGTTGTTTGTGTTGGTTGGTTTTCCCTTTTCGGTCTATTCGGTTGCCCTTGCTTGCTTCAGTACTCATTTTCGCATTCCTACGATTAAAGAGAGCTCACGTAAGAATAACGAGTCTTAACTGCTTCTGCGTCTTGTTTTACATGCACACCTTCTTCTTCCTCTCTCTCTCCTTCGAGCGTTGCCTCGCGAATATATAATTTTTTAGTTAACGCTTCCATGGCTTAATTTACCCAATAAAGAATGTCGGTTTTGCTCGTAATAACAATGCCATTATGTACCACCACCCGTCCATTCAAGCTCGAACCCAATGGTTGCAACATATTTGAAGCAAATGTTAATTTATGTTGATTGGTTTTGTTATTCCCATTTAACTTTGCTTTTTTGGTTCGTTTTTATCAATAAGAAAATATTTGAAAGAAATGCTACACCTAAAAAGTACACACTGCACAAGATTATTTCTTTTCACGCTTAAGTTCTGGTTTGCTTACATAATTTGTTTACAATTTGTTTTGTTTTGTTTAATGCTGCCTATGCATCGCACGATTGTGGTTTGAGTTCCATCGAACTTGTCCTCCTCTTCGTCAGCCAACCAACCTCGGGGGAGACGGGCTCGCTTCCAGAACTGTTTCATACGCCTGCACACTTTTTCATAAGATGCTGTTCGTGTTAAAACAGTTTCTACCGATAAAAACCGATCCAGAAATGGGACGTTAAAAAGAGTATCACTAGCTAGAAAATATTCCGCCTCCCAGCGTAATGTTCGTGTCGTCACTTTGGAGGGATAAGGGCTTGAGGCGTATGCTCGTTATCAGATAAGCAATCAACTACGACGATGGTGCGAAAAGTGGAAAAATGGTTGATAGCCAAGGAAGCGCGTTTGCAATAAGAGCGAGAGAGTAGTCTGTTGGAACTAAATCGTACTATGGATAAACTAAAGAAAATCAATGGTTCGAAGTGCATCGTTGATAAGAAAGGAAGAAGAACGAAATGAAACAATGAGTAAATAAATAAGTCCAGTTGTAGGTAGATTGTTTTTTTTTTTGCAGAATAAGAGAACAGAGTTTTAAACTTTTATTTTATCATTGCTGAATGGTCTTCCGAAAGACGATTCGAAGTGAAGACAGAGGTTTTCCATCCACGCAGGATGTAAGATAGCTTCATACGGTGGAGCTTTGAAGTCGAAACGTGTTTGATTTTTCTATTTTCCTTTTCTTTGCATGCTTAGCGCTCGAATTATGAAACCAAATGGTGGATTCTTGCCGATTGAGAAAGTTTTTACTTTTTGCGATTCGCTAAGAGGCTCTCAAGTGTGTTCGGACAATATAGTATTCAGCTCCTATCAGTAAGGTACCTATCATCATCATATTTTCGATAGTCTCAGTCAGCGCGGGGAAGAATGAAAGAAGGACTTCTTATCGAGTAGTGAGTTTCACGAATATAAATACATGTGTCGATGCCTTGTGACAAAGCAGATTCTTGCCTGATCGTAACTGTTTGCATCGTAGCAATCCTTGTGTGCCAGCTTACTAGAATTACACTCAAAAAAACGACCCCCGGACATTTCGAGATGGTCGCTGAAAATACACAAATGGAACTTTTAATGGTAATTGATGATAATTTTCTTTTATACGATCTGCATGGATCGTCTTGATGCGTGCTTTCTTTCCGGACAATGTTTTGCGGTGTGTGTGTGTGTGTGTTTTCTTGTTTACTTTTCTCTCAAAACTTGCTCAAATGAGTGTTTTCACGTCAGCGCTAGCGGATCGTTTAGTTTTTCTTTTCTTCGCGTGCTTGTCTTATCAACGTCCATATGCCAGGTTGCCTAACACTGTCTTATGTTGTTTTTTTTTACCCTCTTTTCCTCCCTTTAAAACCTGATTTCTGAACCATAGCATCGGAAACATTCGCCGATGTTTCCAGGTGTGTGTGGTTTAGTGTGTTGCATTATTTGTCTAATAATCAATTAAATTATGTTACTTAACAATTAATCAATTTTACACTTAATTTCAAACGGGTTTTGCTTCGCCTTTTGCTATTTATCAGATAAATATATGTCCTTTTCCGTACGGTGCTCTCTTGCTCGCTATATTCCCGCGTTCGTTCGAACTGTTGATGTATCGTCGTTTTGAATTTGTTGTTTTCCATTTCCTCTTCCAATTGGTGCGAAACATTTCTCTACGTTTCCACATGAATGTGAATATTTTCTTTCGCATGTTTATTTCGTCACGTCCTATGACTTGATTAGTAAACAACATGAAACAGGATAGAGGTAGCGAACGGAAAAATGGGATAGATAGGTATTAAAGTGAGAAGAAAAAAAAAGGTCATCAATTCGTATGGTACAGCCATTGAATAATCCTTCTGGCAACAAACAAATGCACGCCAGGCTAAAAGAGCAATGTCGGGTTTTATAATACCAACAGACCAATCAATGAATTTCATAGTTAGGAGCCAGTTCCGACTTTCTCTATGCGATCGAGACTCTTCTGAGCAAACCATGCATCACGATCAATGCAGTCTCCGTTTCGTATGCTTGTGCAGCATTGTCCACCTTCATCTTCAACCTGTTTGACTCTTCATTGTGACAATATATGGTATAAAGATGTTAAATTCCATCTAACAAATGTTTATCGGAAAAGCAATTGGTGGAATCGCCAGATCTGCGTTCTGAATGCCAAATGGACCGGCACATGGTTGTCACTAGAAGCCACCTTCGTTCAGTAAAAGAACTACTGTTGAAACCGAAGCCACGAGCTCTTGTGTTTCGACTGGTTTAAAAGATATATTTTTGTTCGGGTTTGGGGTTGGATAACGCAAAGTACAACAATTGGAAGATCATTCATGTGGAGAGGAAATAACGTTCATGAATGCGCTATTCGAAAAACAAAAAAACAGAAACTTGGTTTCTCTTAAACTGGACAGATTTTTAAATTTGTTTTTATTTGCTTACATTCGGGAGCAATACGTTTAAATGTAAAGCTTTTTTTTTTTTTAATTATTATAGCTAAACAATTACCGTAGAACGAATGGATTCTCTTAAGATGACTCATTGTTTT